>NC_081417.1:59742040-59996166 GCF_949786415.1 Peromyscus eremicus
GTACATATCAAGTTTGTCTTTCTGAGTCTGGGTTACCTCACTCAGGATGATTTTTTTCTAGATCCATCCATTTGCCTGCAAACATCATAATGTCATAGTTTTTCTCTGCTGAGTAATACTCCATTGTGTATATGTACCACATTTTATTTATTCATTCTTCAGTTGAAGGGCATCTAGATTGTTTCCAGGATCTGGCTATTACAAACAATGCTGCTATGAACATAGCTGAGCATGTGCCCTTGTGGTATGATTGAGCATTCCTTGGGTATATGCCCAAGAGTGGTATAGCTGGGTCTTGGGGAAGATTGATTCCCAGTTTTCTAAGAAAGTGCCATATTGATTTCCAAAGTGGCTATACAAGCTTGCATTCCCACCAACAGTGAAGGAGAGTTCTCCTTGCTCCACATCCTCTACAGCATAAGCTGTCTTCAGTGATTTTGATCTTAGCCATTCTGATGGGTGTAAGGTGGTATCTCAGAGTTGTTTTGATTTGCATTTCCCTGATGATGACTGGGGGGGGCGGGTTAATGAAGGGAAAGGGTCAGGGGAAAGAGAGCTTAGGGGAGTGGGATATTCCAGGTGGATCAAGAACAGAGAGGGAGAACAAGGAAAGAGAGACTATGATAAATGAAGACCCCATGGGAATAGGAAGAAGCAAAGTGCTAGAGAGGTCCCCAGAAATCCACAAAGATACCTCCACAATAGACTACTGGCAATGGTTGAGAGAAAGCCTGAACTGACCTACTCTGGTGATAGGATGTCCAAACCCTAATTGTCATGATAGAACTCTCATCCAATGACTGATGGAAGCAGATGCAGAGATCCAAGGCCAGGCCCCGGTTGGATCTCTGGGAGTCCAATTGGCGAGAGAGAGGAGGGATTGTGTGAGCAAGGATTGTTGAGACCAACATTGGAAAAAGCACAGGGACAAATAGCCAAACGAATGGAGACACATGAACTATGAACCAATAGCTGAGGAGCCCCCAACTGGATCAGGCTCTCTGGATAAGTGAGACAGTTGATTAGCTTGAACTCTTTGGGAGGCACCCAGGCAGTGGGACTGAGACCTGTCCTTAGTGCATGAGCTGGCTGTTTGGAGCCTAGGGCCTATGCAGGGACACTTTGCTCAGCCTGGGAGGAGAGGACTGGACCTGCCTGGACTCAATCTACCAGGCTGAGCTTAATCCCCAGGGGAGTCCTTGCCCTGGAAGAGATGGGAATGGGGGGTAGGCTGGGGAGAGGGCCGGAGGGGGGTAGAAGGGAGGACGGGAATCTGTGGCTGATATGTAAAATTAAATCAAATTATAAAATAAAAAAGAGTTAAAAAATAAAAAAAAGAAATTAGAGGTCACTTATATTTTAGTCTAATTATAGTGGGCATAATAAAATAATGCATTTTATTCTACAAAGCATTTAATTAGACAGATCCCTTCACACTAAATTCCAAATTCATTTCCCTCAATATTTGGTACACTCAGGCACATTTAGATTCTGTGGATATGTTTGCAAATATGTATTTGAATTAATTTAAGAAAATAAAAATTTCAGGGTGGTAGGTCTCTGAAGAGTAAAAGCAGAGCTTAAAATTAGACATGCTTGTGACAAATTATGATTTTCGTAGAATATTTGGCTGGAAACAATTTACCTATTTGGGCTGCTTTTTCATATGTGAATATTAAAGTGACTCAAGCAGTGTATGAATATCCACAGGAAATGCTTTTTTTGTCTAGGTCAGTACATCTAGTAAATATTGATTAAACCTACAGAACATGTAGAACATGTTGAACATCAAGAGAAGACATTGTTCCAATCACAGCGTCCGACACTGTTCATTAATTCACTGCCTTCTGTGAATATCCGATGCTATATCAGGAGAGTTGAGTAGGTGTGACAGTGACAAAAAAAGCCAAGAAAGTTTTAAATATACTCATTTAAAGGATTGTATGCTGATCCTGCTATGTGCCATACCCATACGGTCTAAAATTAGAAGCATCCTTACTGCATTTTCTGCCTGGAAGTTCTAAGCCAGTATGCATGAGATTGCAGGCATACAAATGAACTAGAATACCCAGATAATATTGATCACTCATTCTATAATTCACCAAAGCTCTAGTATTTCATGTGTGTATTTGAAGATCTCCTACCCAAAGGATCAGTGTGTAGAAGATATGCACCATTCAACTCTAAAATGTGGTAAAAATTGTAAAAGAATAGATAGGTGTATAATGCTACCATAACATCTTCATTGTGCATGCTCACCATATCCACGGGTATGAGCTGTGTGGAGTAAGTTAACAATGCAAAGAGAACAACACACAACCTGCTGTAACAAGTTTAACAAATGGCATTATGTAAGAAAATGTAAAACAGCCTTCCTAAATTATCCTGACTTAGTTTTTCTTCAAAGACAGAGGCCTAAGTGAGAGGCCAAGGAGACAAGAAGATAAAGAAGATGGAAAAACTTGGATCAAGAGGTCTTGCTCAAGCTATGTCTTACAAGCAAGTTTATTAAGAATTACAGGATTCTATATACTACTTGAAGGGGGAAAACGGGACAAGATCAGCAAAAAGCCCTTGTACAAGAGAAATACAGGTTATCTCAAGAGCATCACAATGGTCTGCAGTCTTGGGATTGATAACTCCAGTCTTTTCAGAGGGAAAAGGCAAGTTCCCAGGAACTGAATCCTTAATTTCTTCAAGGCTCTGACCCTAGCCAGCACGGACCTTGTCAAATCTGCCCCTAGGAAATGACACGGAACTAAGGCTCTGTTTGTGCTTTCACGAGGACCCCTGAAAAAGCCTTGGATTGGCCTGACTCTCCATATTAAACTTTTCTTATATATCGACAGAAACTGAAATGCAAAAACATTAAGTATGGAAACCAGAAACTTGCTTTCTGACATGATTTATTTCATTTGCTTAGACTTTATCCATAACATGACTGATTGGAGGCTCCCAGAATCCATAGGGCTTTAAACAAATATTATTATAAGCTACCTTTATCTCATAAATGTCATAAAAGAGAATATATTATTTTATTTAATTATTCTAACTCTGATCTGCAGAGATTTGTATAACAAAATGTAGATATAGTAAGAGATTTTTAAGAGTCAGAATTTCAAAGTTGAAATACTCATGGAAATACTGTGAATTTTCTTTTTATGAGTCTGTAGCTCATCTATCTGTGGAAAGCAGATAAAAAATCTTACTATTTTGCATTGATTTTGTGTTTCCTCCCACTTTGATATGAATTCCTCCCACTTTCATATGAATTCAAATGACTATGATTCTTATATTTGAAGAAAACTTATTATTTCCACAGTGATTTCTAGTAGCGTATGTATTTACTTGACTGTGGGTGACTGGGTTTCAGTATTCTCTTTGGTTTGTCTTCAGTCTGTAGTGTATTTCCAATCACTTTTTCCTAATTAAAGTATTAAGTGTTGAATAGAATCATTAAAAGAATAAAATTGAATATTAAATCACAGATAATAATTTTAAGGAAAGCTGACCTTTTTCCAAAAGCAGAAAATAAGCAAACTGATTATTTTCTTAATATTTCTAAACTTATAAAATTAACGTTGGTGGAAGCATGCCAAAGATTAAGCAGTTTTCATCTTTTCATAATACAGTTTCAAAGTTTCTAATTTCACAGAACAGAGAGAAAGCAAAATCATATCCAAAGTCATAGGTTGCATTTACTATTTTCTGTATATTAATTGAAAAGAGGGAAAATGGAATAATTAAAATTTACCCAGTGTTCTTTTTTTTGTTGTTTGGTTTTTCCAGACAGCATTTCCTTGTGCAATTTTGGTGCCTGCCCTGGACTTCACTCTGTAGACCAGGCTGGCCTGGAACTCACAGAGATCTGCCTGGCTTTGCCTCCCTAGTGCTGGGATTAAAGGTGTGCCCAACTACCGCCTGGCTTACCCAATGTTCATTAGTCTTCACTTGAACTTTAGTTTCTTTTTCACTTATAAAGAAATAATTGATAAATAAAATTATAAATTCAATTATGTTCAATATAATATTTTTGAGAGATGTATATATTAGAAATGATAAACACAGGGGAACCACAACATATTTTGCAGTATCTTTTTATAAGAATCTAAAACATACTCCTTTCTTAATTTTTAGGTATATAATAGTCATATTTTAGATGAGAACATAGTATGAGGGGTAGTAAGGCAACATGATACAGTAGAAGCTTCCTGAAATATATACATATATGAAGGCAATTCAAATTAAATCATGAAATAATGGGAAGCCAGCAGCAACAGACCATCTCTTGTCACTAAATGAAGCTTGCAGTACATGAATTTGATTGTATCTATTTGAATTGTTGGCCAAAGAGAAACTGTGGGAATTGACAAACAAACTAGGCTGCTGCCAAGACTATAGATTTGTCTCAATAAACTGACAAGACCCCATTGCTGAAGACTACACCTACATAAAACCTCATTGACTGGAGGAGTCATGCTGGTGCCTGCCTACATAGAGCCTTCACCCCTAAATACTAGAACCTTTGTTTTGGAAAGATGCTTCCCATGTTACCAAACAAGAAACTTTTGATCTATAATGGTGTCTTGCAGGATGATATTCTAGTGTAATCATGGCACGAACTTTGTGGTAGTAACCAACCAATATCTAATTTGGAATATGGCCCACTCCATGGTATGGTACCCATACACAACATTTTTTTGGATGACCAAGAACCAGATACTAGGTCACCCAGGGACCTAGAGCAAAATGAAATACTGTTCTAAACAAATAAACTAACAACTAGCAACATCAACAGCAGACCTATCAATAAAACAACTGCTAATGACATTCTGGTATATTTATCTTAAGTGCTTTGATCAGCCATAATCAGAGAAGCTTCCTCCTGCAGCAGATGGTAGCAAACACAGAGATCCATAACAAGACAATAAAGAGAGAGAGAGAGAGAGAGAGAGAGAGAGAGAGAGAGAGAGAGAGAGAGAGAGAGACAGACAGACAGACAGTCAGACAGACACAGACACAGACACAAACACAGACAGACAGACAGACAGACCTTGGAACACTCAGTCCTAAAAGGAGATATCTTCATTAAATTCCTCCACTCAGAGCTCAGGAAACCCTGTGGAAGAGGTAGCAGAAAGATTGTAAGAGCCAGAGGGGATAGAAGATTCCAAGAAAACCAGGCCTTCTAAATCAACATGACCAAAGCTCATATGAACTCACGGAAACTGAGGCAGCATTCACTGGGTCTTCATGGGTCTGTAACAAGGTTCCATGCATGTACTATGGCTTCCAATTTGTCTTTATATGGTATTCCTGAGTATGTGAATGAGGTAGTGTCTGATTTTTGTAACTTCTTTGGCGATCTTTACCTACTTATGTTTGTTTTGTCCAGTTCTCATGTCCTAGATTTTGTTTATTTCATATTGTATTGTATTGTGCTGTGCTGTGTTGTTCTGTATTTTATTGAATTGTATTGCAATATTATCCTTTAGAAAACTGTTTTCTAATGAGAGATAAAGGGGGTGGATGCAAATGCAATGGGAGATGGGATGGAACTGAGAGGAATAGAGATAGAGCAAACCGTAAGGATATATTACATTAAAAAGACTCTATTTTCAATAAAAGGAAAATTATATATAATCCTTTTTAAAATTGAAGTCATCATGCTTCTCCAAATATTAATTATTTATTTCTCTTGTATAGCTAAAGTTATATATATATTTTTGATTAAATTTGATCGGTCGTCTCTGGTAAGCCAGAATTCTACTATTGCTTAAATTAGTTCACTTTTTTTCTAGTTTGCACATCTATGTAAGATAAAGTTAACATTTCTTTCTATTTCTAGATTTAAAAGTCCTATTAAAACAATAATACATAAAATGATAGAATGCCCTTGTATTTAAGACTGAAAACTATTCTATTCTACATATATACATATGTACATACATACATACATACACACATACACACACACAGACACACACACACACACATTTCAATTCACCTACCAACACACACCTTCCTGCCACACCTTGACTATTTCTCAGAATGAAGGATGCATATTTGATTGTAGATGACTCTACCATGCAACAATTTCATTTGCTTTGTACATTTAGTTATTGGGATGGTTTGATTATGACAGTTTACTTTTTAATTTTGAGAAACCTCCTTAGTACCATCCCTAATTACCCTCATACTGTTTTTATAATGATCGCTACTGACTTACATTTCAACCAACAACATAGATGGAGTTTCTTTGTATCTTCTCATTACTTGCGCTAGTAATATTTAGTCTTTCTTAGTGGAGTAAGAGGGCATCTCAGTGTGGTTATGATTAGCACTTCCATAATCTTAAGTGACACCTAGCAGTTTGTACATATATACTGGTCATTTACTTTTGGAAAAAGTCTTTTTTTTTTCTTTTTTTAAAATTTTATTTTATAATTTAATTTTATTTTACATATCAGCCACGGATTCCCTTGTTCTCTCCCCTCCCCCTTGCCTTCCTCCCAGCCCACCCTCCATTCCCATCTCCTCCAGGGCAAAGACTCCCCTGAGGATTGAGTTCAACCTGGTAGATTCAGTCCAGGCAGGTCCAGTCCCCTCCTCCCAGGCTGAGCCAAGTGTCCCTGTATAAGCCCCAGGTTCCAAACAGCCAGCACATGTACTGAGAACAGGTCCCGGTCCCAGTGCCTGGATGCCTCCCAAACAGATCAAGCTGATCAACTGTCTCACTTATCCAGAGAGCCTGATCCAGTTGGGGCTCCTCAGCTTTTGGTTCATAGTTCATGTGTTTCCATTCATTTGACTATTTGTCCCTGTGCTTTTTCCAATCTTGGTCTCAACAATTCTCGCTCATACAAACCCTCCTCTTTCTCGCCAATTGGACTTCTGGAGCTCCACCTGAGGCCTGGCCATGGATCTCTGCATCCGGTTCCCTCAGTCATTGGATGAGTTTTCTAGCATGACAATTAGGGTGTCTGGCCATCCTATCACAAGATAAGGTCAGTTCAGGCTGTCTCTCGACCATTGCCAGTAGTCTATTGTAGAGGTATCTTTATGGATTTCTGTGGATCTCTCTAGCACTTTGCTTCTTCCTATTCTCATGTGGTCTTCATTTATCATGGTCTCATTCCTTGTTCTCCCTCTCTGTTCTTGATCCAGCTGGGATCTCCTGCTCCCCTAAGCTCTCTTTCCCTCGACCCTTGCCCTCAGCTATGTTCATATCAGCATTGTTTGTAATAGCCAGATCCTGGAAACAACCTAGATGCCCTTCAACTGAAGAATGGATAAATAAAATGTGGTACATATACACAATGGAATACTACTCAGCAGAGAAAAACAATTACATCATGAGGATTGCAGGCAAATGGATGGATCTAGAAAAAAATCATCCTGAGTGAGGTAGCCCAGACTCAGAAAGACAAACATGGTATATACTCACTCATAGGAGGATACTAGATGTAAAACAAAGATGATTAGACTGCTACTCACAACTCCAGGGAGGCTACCTAGAAAACAGGACCCAAAGAAAGGCACAGGGATCACCCAACGACAGATAAATGGATGAGATCTACATGAACAACCTGGACGTGAGTGGGGGTAATGAAGTCTTTTGTTTTTAAAGTAAATTAAAGTTTTGTTTTAAATTTAATATGTAAGTACTATATTTACATTATTTTCACTTCACTCTGTCCCCCATCCAAATCCTCCTTGTAATCTCCATGCCTCCTCAAATTATTGTCCTCTTCTTCTTCAGTTAATGCATATACTGTACATGTGAATATTATATATATATATATATATATATATATATATATATATATATATATATATTACTTCTGAGTCCATTTAATGTGTTTGTATGTACATGTGTTTGGGGTTGATCACTTGAGATTAGATAACCTATCAGGGGTCTCGTATCTGGAGAAGACCTATTCTCCCTCTCTCATTAACCATTGATTTTCTATAGCTCAGATTCTAGGGGAAGAATTCTTGGTGAGAATTCTCCCATCCACATTGGCATACAAAGCGGTATTTTCATCATACAGTTCTTGATGTTGGGTGACTATATATTGTTAAGCTTTCATGAGTGCACCTTTCCTGAAATATATAGCTGACATTATCTTATAGCAGCCATCCTAAGTCTTCTGGTTCTTACAATGATTCTGCCCCCAGTTCTGTGGTATTCTGTGAGTCTTAAGTGGAATTATTGTGTTGTAGATTTATCAGCTGTGGTTGGGCACCCAAGGTCTGTCTGCATTTTGATCAATTATGAATTTCTATAATGGTCTCCATTTTCTGCAAGAAGAAGCTACTTCAATATTGGGTGAGATCTACACTTATCTGTAGGTATAATGATAAATATTTAAATTCAGCTAGAAATTCATATTGGATAAGGAAAACAGTGGTGATAGATTTTCTATGTAAACTTACCTGTCTAAAGATTGAAAACTTGCATTCACATAAGATAAAGATCATGTGCAGTTTGTTTTCACTCAGTCTCAGCTACCTCAATCAAAATACTTATTTCTAGTTCCATTAATTTCCCTGTGTATTCCATAATTTAATTTTTCTTTGAATCTAAATTAATAATACTTAATTTACCTGCACAACAGTTTAATTACCCATTCATCAGTTGAAGAAGGATGTTTTCATTCCTTGTCATTCCTGAATAGGGCAACAATAAAAGTAGAAAAGTAATTATTTCTCTGGTAGCATACAGCATCCTTTGGTAACATACCCAGTAGTGATATAGCTGGATCATATGGCACATCCATGTCTAGACTTTTGAGGACAGACCTTTGTGCATGCAGCTTCAGTCTCTTTGAGTTCATATGGATTTAGATCTGGTTGATTTAATAGGGCCTTGTTTCTTGGTGTCCTCAATCCCAGCTGCATCTTATGTTCTTTCTACCTCCTCCTCTTCAGGTGTCTCTGAGTCCCAAGAGGAGGTATTTGATGGATACATACCTTCTAGGGCTGAGTGTTCCGAGGAATCTCACTCTTTCTAAAATATATGGCCATAGATTTCTTTGTGCTATAGGAGGAAGCTTCTCTGATGATAGCAAAGCAAGACACTGATCTATGACTACAGCAGAATGTCATTATGAGTAATTTCATTGCCAGTTTTTTGTTAGTTTGTTTTTTAGAACAGTATTTGGTTTTATCAAAGGTCCCATGGCTATCTAGACACCACTTTATGATCACTCAATCATTGTCAAGTATGAGTATCCTATCACGGAGTGGGGTTAATGCCAAATAAGATATTGGTTTGTAACTCCCACTCATTTTGTATCACTATTATACTAGAATGCAACTCAATTAGATGTAAGCCAATTCTGATCCTGCAAGCTTAACTTGGTGACAAAATATCTCCAGTTGGAGCTCTGTCTCTCCATTGTTTAATGACTATATTCAGATCACCTTCATATGTGTATATTTTTAGGAAGTTTCTACTGTTATAGATTTTAATACTACCCTTCAAATTGCACATAATTTTAGCTGTCTCTCCCTATATTGTCTCTCTCATCTTCCTTCCCCCCTTCTACACTTGGTCCTTCCATACCACCATCCCCAACAACCCATAACTATCTATTCTAATTTCCTTTCCCAGGGATATCTGTTTGTCCCCTCCTACCTAACCTCTGTGTTGCTACAGATTGTAGGTTGATGATCATTGACTTAAAAGCTAATATTATATATCACATATGTGAATCCATACCATGTTTGTCATTCTATGTTTGGACTACTTCACTCCAAATAATATTTTTCTAGTACAATCCCTTTCTCTGAAAAATCTCGTGATTTTTTATTTCTTTCCTTTTTCTTTCTCTTCTTCTTGTTTTCATAGTATTACTCCATTGTGTATGATATGTATGATATTTTTGAGGTACATCTAGGTTGTTTCAAATTTTTGGATATTATGAAGAGTACAGAAATTAATATGGTTGACACTTGTCCCTGTGGTAGGGTGAAGTGTCCTTAGGGTATATTCCCAATGTGGTAGAGCTGGATATTGATTGCCATTTTCCTGAGGAATCACCACAGATTTCCACAGTAGCTTTACAAGTTTACACTCCTACCAGCAATGGAGGTGTGTTCCCCTTACTCCTCATCTGCAACATTCCCATTTTCTTTTATATCAGGTCCACTGTATCTGGTCATTTTTTAAGTCTTGGATCCATTTGGTGCCAAGTTTTGTACAAGGTGATAAGAATGGGTTTATTTGGATTCTTACACATGGAGCTATCTGCTTTGACCAGCACCATTGTTAAAGATGCCAATTTTTATCCAGTGTGTATTTCCTGCCTCTTTATAAAAAAGAAAGTGTCCCTAGGTCTTTGAATTCTGTCTGGGTGTTCATTTCTGGCTCACTGATCAATATGTATGTGTTTTTGCCAATACCCTCTTTCTTAATAGAAACTAGAATACAAAGAGCTAGGCTTATAACATACAATTAAGACATATTAATAATCAAGAATATATTGTCCATTAAGAGCATTTCCCTTTATTTAATTATTTTGACGTTTTACAACTATACTACCACTTCAGTCAAATTTGTTTATGTTCTGAAAAACAAACAAACAAACAAATAAGAAACCCTGCATTTTTCAGTTTACTATTATTTCTTTCTTCCATGAAACATACTGACAGGAAAAAAATATTTGTTAGCTATTTGTTAATAGAAATTAAAATTTAATCTATTCATATGTCATTTCAACAATCTATTCCAGAATTATTAGCACCATTAATTCTTCTATTTTCCTGCAAGATATATAACTGATTTAGAAGAAGAGGAGGAGGACAAGGAAGAGGAAGAGGAAGAAGAAGAGGAGAGCACAATGAAAAACCTAGGGAAAGGTAGTCTTTTGAAAGTTTGGAATGTGTCAGGGTTTATGTTGTAGTACTTCACAATGGGAACAGGAACAATGATTAATTAAAACACTAGAATGTTCCTATAGCAATACTACTGAAAATGAAAAATGACTAGAGTAAAGGTGTACTCAAATAGAATAAAAGAATTCAGATTTCTTATCACAAGTGTTGAAGCTGCTAAATGAGTACCAAAAGTATTGACATTTTGAGAGTCTTTTGGTTTGTAGATAAGTGTCTATAATCATATTTAAGTTTTTAATGAATCTACTTCCATCTTTCCATTACTAAAGTATCATTTTCTTGAAATATATTAGTATGTTAGTTCATATGCCTATTTCCTGATAACCCATCCTTCAGAAAAGATTTGGACTTCTTTCCCAAGGATGAGACTTGCAGTTGTCACTTTCATCCAGGATCAAAGCACATTTCTCTCACCTGCTTGCATTATATTAGATCCTTGCTGCCACCACCCCCTGATTCTCTGACCTGACCCAGTCCTCTGTTTCTCAGATGAAGGGAAGGGCTAGGTAGGTCTCAGCAGCCATCCTTACAGATTGGTTTATTTTATACATGAAATAAGAAGTCCTTTTTAAAGCAACCGGTAGCAGTTGAATGTGACCATGAATGCAAAACTGTGTTTAGTACTTTGTTTATGACACAAAAGTTATATAACAGCTCTGTCAGGTAACTATTGCAGAGATTAGCCAAGCCCCCAAAAGATCTAATAGTCTAGTAATTTTCCTATGTTTGAGGTTATGATAGTTACTCCTTCTTTGTCATTTGGATGAGAGTGTATGTTCAAGTTGACCAATCATAAGTAAATATTTAATTTTGAAGACTTAAAGATAATTAAGTCCTATGGTGTACAAAATAGATGGGATTGCGGAACTTTGCTCATCTGATAAAACAGGTTTTATCTTTCTATCTGCTAAACTACCATCAGTTTGTACTCTCTTTTTACTATTTACTCAGTACCTCTACTTACTTAAATTATACAAATACATTGCATCCAAATAGGCATTTGAAATATTACATTATTTATTCCCCCATAAATATTTTCACTGGATATATATTGTATTAATTCCAAAAGATCAAAGCATACAGAAATCATAGACAATTACTCAATGGTGTGAAAATTATAGACTATTGCAATATGCTCTCTATCAGTGTATATTTCACTCAAAAATTAGAAACTGGAAAATGCCACACATTTTAAAAATAGTTATAGTCTAATATTTTAGCATAGATGTAGATTTGAGCATATTTGAATATAATATTTTTATTTTTATTCATTTATTATTCAAGCATTATTTTAACTTTCAGTCTTCAGGTTCTTATCTTTGATGCATCTTTATTTCTGCAGCTAGTTTCAGTGTTTATTCTGAAACTTAAGTGTTTGTCCTGAGATATGTACTAATATTTTTAATTGTTCTTAAAAATGTCATGTAATTGTAAATATCCACATGATAACTCAGATATTTCATTAGTCGGAGTGTTGTTTATTTTTCTTATCCTGGCTTTTATCATCCAATAAATGACTTTGTAAAATTTACCCTAAAGGAATAAATTGTTTGAGGTTATTTGAAAATTGTCCGTATGACAGGGTGACCACTCTCAAAGCCATGATTTACTCAAGTACTGAATCAAATAGTTTTTTATTGTCCTTGTCATCACTGGTTCATGTTTGTTTGTCTCTGTTAGAAGTTGAGGTCATGTCTTCCTCAGACACATAGGTAAGTCAGAAAAGAAGTGGAAGCACAGAGTATATACCAACCTACCAAAGAGAAAGCTAAAGTAGAATAAGAAAACTGATAATGACTAAATCTAGCCCAAAGTCCCACATTACAACAATGTGGTGAAAAATCTTCAATTTTAACTTCATTCTGGGAATGAACCAAAGAGGGTGACCCTAGTAAGGGCTCCTACTACTGAGGATACAGAGCCTGAACAGGCCATCTGATATACCCAGGCAAAGCTTCCAGTGGATGGCACTGAGATACCAATACAGCCACAAAACCTTCAACCTACAATCTGTCCTGCCTGTAAGATATGCCAGAGCCATGGTGGCTCAAAGATTGTGGGAGTAGTTAACCAATGACTGGTCTAATTTGAGTCCCATGACATGAGAGGGAGCCCATGCTATATTGTCTAGATGGCCGGAAACTGGAAAACAGATGATAGCCCAGAGACCTAAGCTAGAATCAAACATGACTGACAAAAGTAAATAAATAAATAAAAATAAGCCAATGAAATGATTCCTAAAAATATTCTACTATACTCATAGTTTGGTGCCTAGCCCAATTGTCAATTGTCATCAGAGAGGCAGCTGATGGGAGCAGATGCAGAGACTTAGAACCAAACATTAGGCAGAGCTTGGAAAACTCCTCAGAGGACAGGGAAGAAGCATTGTAGGAACCAGAGGAATCAAGGACACCAGGAGAGCATGGCTCACAAAAGTGACTAACCAGCGTTCACAGAGCCTCACAGATCCTGAAGCAGCAATCACAGAACCTGCATGGGTCTGTGCTAGGTCCTCTGCATATGTGATTGTTTAGCTTGGGGTATTTGTGAGACTCCTAACAGTGTGAGTACAGTTGTTTCTGGCTCTTTTGTCTGTTCTTGGTGCCCTTTTCCTTCTACTGGGATGCCTAATTCAGCCTTGATAAAGGGGTTTGTGGCTAATCCTTTTTGCACCTTGTTATACTTTGTTTAGTTGATATTACTAGGATGCCTGCTTTTTTTCTGGGAAAAAAAAAGGGAAACAAAGGAGGAGTGCATCTTGGGAGAGGGAAGGTGAAAGGGGAAACTGGGAAGATTAGAGGGAGGGGAGGTTGTGGTCAGAATATATTGTACGATTGGAGAATTTTTTTTTTTTTTTTGGTTTTTCGAGACAGGGTTTCTCTGTGTAGCTTTGCGCCTTTCCTAGAACTCACTTGGTAGTCCAGGATGGCCTCGAACTCACAGAGATCCGCCTGGCTCTGCCTCCCAAGTGCTGGGATTAAAGGCGTGCGCCACCACCACCCGGCGAGAATTTTTTTTTAAAAAAGATGTAGATCTATTAAGAAATCTGGGAAGTTGAAGCAAACATTTAGTGGTAAGTGAATAGCTCACATTCAGTGATATCATTCAGTGAAATCTTCCAATAGTTCATGTTTTCCCTTTTCTCTGTGCTATGCAAGATTGACGTAGAGCTATAGTTTCAATGGTTAAAGATCATCATTTTGAATACACACTCATGTTTCAACTCTATCATTGACTCATTCATATGCCATATCAATTATGCATATCTTAAGACCAGTTTCATACATTTTGTATAGACTTTTTTCAGTTGTGATAAAGAATTAAAGAGTAAATTCAAGTTGCCTATATCTAAAGAAATTTCAATGTAGGCAAAGGCCATGAAAGTCTGGTATTTAGGTAGGAGCTTTACTCATGAACTGGTTTCTTGCTCTTCTGAAGGTTCTACCTTCTTCCCTAATTTCCAATGCACACAATTAGGTCAGAACTTAATTTACCTCACTGTTACAATTCATCTGCAATCTGTAAGTTTTCTCAAATTAGATGCAGTATTTTCCTATCTGAAAATATTTTCATCTATTAAATGAAATTACCTTGTGTTTTGCTCATCAAAACTTAAAAATAAATTTAGGTAATGTGTATGATATTGAATATATTGCTGTGGTGAACATGTTTAAAGATGATGTCACTGAAGAATTCAGTAGTTTTTACAGTTACATGTTTATAAGAAGATCAAATACAATATGAACATTCTTCAAGTAAGATACTGATAAGTTGTGGATTTTTCTTCTCCTAAAAACAGATTTCTTGTTTTGAAGAAGGCATTATAGAGAGCCACCATCACACCAGTCCTTCCTTATTTGTATACAGATCTAAATATGTTTGTTTAGGACTTTAGTCCATCTTTATCTTACTTTCGAATGCTCAGAACAACCACCCTTTCAACGCATGAGTAAATTGTCTACTTAATAAGACAATCTAAATTTATCTTTGGGAATTCTGTATGCAGAAAATCACAAAAGGACCCAAGTGCAGGTGAAAGACTCCCAAGCATGGCCCTGGCCTAGTGGTCCAGGGAGAGAGTTAACCACTGAAAGAAATAAATATGTGGTGGAGCGTGGGGAAGATAGAAAAAATGAAGTGGTGTGTGCTCTACAGTAAGAGGTGAGCCGGAGACATGATGGCACTGGCAGGTGACTATCGGATATAAAACACTTATTAGAAGAGTTTTCAGGTTCCTAAGAGGGTAAATAGCTTCACTCCTAGGTATTTTATTCAAGACAAAGAACCACTTGTCAACATAACAACCTTATAATAACTAAATTATGGGTGTATCTGTAGTAGCTGAGACCTGGAATGAATTTAGATTTTAAACATAAAATAAAATTATAGCAAACAGTCATACCAGGGAAACTCTATTCATAACTAAAGGGTGTGGTCTACAGGTGCAAATAGCACTTTCAAGTATTTTAGAATATGTCAATAGAAGCAGGAACAAAGAGAGTACAATTGATTCCATTTGTAAGAAAGGCCTGGCCTGAGACTTTTGAAATGCTCCTGCAAGTCTTCAAGAAGACCTCAGCTTTGTTCTCTATATCTAATTCAGCAACTCACAACCACATCTAACTCCAGTTCAGATACCTCTGGTCTCTGTGAACACCTATATTCATATGCACATACCCCAGCAAAGACACAAATATGTACAGATAATTAAAAATAACTATACATTCTTTAAAAATGCAAACTAACCTGTATGTGAAAATGAAGCCAAAGATCCCTTTTTCATAGGGCTTTGATCTTAGTTGGATGATAAAGGGCATATAAGAACTCTGAAAACTGCTCTGACTTGATACTTTTTCATCAAGTTTGATTAAAGGATGCACTTAATATCTTATTCAATTATTTCATAGTTGTAACTTATGCTGTCATAAAAACGTGGATTTGAACTTCATGTGGAATACATTACTTCGTAGTCAATTAAAATGATTTAAGAAAAGCTGGCAAGAATGGTAGATATTTGACCTTACATTAAAACTCTAAATAGTGCTATCAAGAAGGTGACCCATACATAAATGTGCAATAAGGAATGAAAAATGTATAGTATATTTCTTTACATGACAGATTGGCTCTGTGAAGCTTCACATACAAATGCATTTCTGTTATATTTCTCTGCAGATTGTAAAGTACTTAAAGACAGTACTGTTTGTTGCTTAGGAGTATTAGTGATTGAGAATGTGAATGAAGAGTGCATGTGATCTTCTAGGTTAGGTCATTTTACATTAGAATATTTAGTATGCCTACATTTAATTAACTCTTTAACCCAGTGAACAAAGTTTTCTAAATTTGCCTTTTAATACTTCCATACTTCTTTTTAATTGTGTATATGTGCCTCCTTGTGTGAGTATGGCCCTGTCAGTTCAGGTGACCATGTAGGACAAAGGTGATAGATCCCTCTAAAGCTATAATTACAGGTTATTGTGACTGCCACTCATTCTCCATTTCTGCAGAGTGTTTGCTGGGAATTGAATGTGAGTCCTCTGCAATGTATGTAATCAGCAGTGTATTCTGATTACCACTGAGCCATTTCTTAGGTTCCCTTGTATTTCACTTTTTTTTGGTAGAGTAATCAAACTAGAATAGTAATGACATATATTATCTACTTGCCATATTGCCATGATAAAAGAACAAAATCAACCAAAGCCTGGTTTACTTTGGTTCACAGATAAAGGCTAAAGTCTATCATGGTTGGGGAGTCATAAGAGCAGCAGCTTGAGGCAGCTAGTCGTTTTATATCCAGAATCACAAACAAAAAGTGACAGATGCTAGCGTCCTTTTCCCACTTCTCTATTACTTTCTTTTTACAGTTGTGGTTCATCTTCATTCTGAAATTTATCTGATCTAGATGACTATTCACACTATTCCTAAAGGTTATCCCACTCTGGATAATCCCTTACAAACATCCTCAAAAACTTTTCATCTTAGTGATTGTAGATCCTGTTAATCTGAGAAACAATTTTAACTATCACAAGTGGCATTACACAACAAATTTATGCATACATACACACACAGTCAGAGAGAAAGAGAGACTATGCACTACTAAATTGAAAAGAGTGATAGTGATGATAAAGATGATTGAAAAACTTTTAAGATGTTTTCGCATACTGACAATTATTTATGCTTTGGATTTTCAGCAAATACTTCACCTGCTTTTTTCTTGTCCTATGAAGAAACTTACGGTAAAACTATTTACAAGTAGATTATCCCGTCTTTCTAAAAATGAATAAATATTCACAAATCGTAAATATTTAAGTTTTACATGCAGTTAGTATCTTCAGGATAAAACTTAGGTTTGAAATCTGGTTGGGACATCTAAGACCATGCATTTAAGCATCATTACCTCTGCAACCCCAAAATGATGATCAAACACTGAAGTGTGAAAATTACAACCATGTTTTGGATATTTTTGCATCATTAATATTGCATACATGCCAGACAAAGAGAAACTGATACCCAGTGTTCATCAGTCAGTCCATGCAGACAAAAACAGAACACCTGACAAGGGTAACAGCTGGTGGGAAGGAAAATAAGGGATAAAAGAAGGATGGCTCACTTTAGCCTCGGCTATTTCCAAAAAACGGGGGAGAAAAGAGCATCTCTGCTTTATTTTCTCCTTTAATCTTTTGATCTGAAGGTCAGATCCTCAGAAGAGCACCTGGAAAAATTTCAAAGATTTCAAAGGACTGTACTTGAAGTAAGCACTGGAAACAGAACCTATTTTGTCTTTGAGATTTGAATGAAGGGATGCTCATGAAATTGTTCAGGAAGTTCAGAAAGAGAAAATCTAAAATGTTTGAAGATGAAATAGAGGAGACTTTCTTTATTAGCTTCTCTTAGCCCACAGAGCAACAAAAGGAACAGAAGGAAATGCTAATCAAACTTTTCTATACCACCATCTTGTGTGTTAGAATGTTGAAAGTATTTTCAAATACTTAAAATTTGTGAAATTCTAATACTCAGCTTTACATACTCAGATTTAAAAATCATATTCATTATACTGTTAATACAGGCCTACGGTGGATCCCAGTTCTGCATTGGGATTTATAATATAAAAAAAATAATTTATAACTAAATTCTGAAGATATATACTAGGTTACTACAGTACTCCTTTTTAAAAAGTATTTTCAACTTATGAATTGTAAATAACTTGGCAATAAAAAAATAGAAAATGTGAATTTGTAAATATTATTATAGATTAACTTGATGATTAAGCAAAAATGTTCTAGGCATTATAAAACCATTTTCTCAGATAAAACAAAAAGAAATGTGAAAGACAATCAAAATTAAATCTAAAAAACCCAAAACTAAAACAAGTAACCATATGTTGTAGGGCAATAGTCACATAAATGGTCTCTCTGTAAACATCATTGTTCAAACATAAGTTGTTTGTATCTATATTAAACTGGTAGAATATACATGTTATCTAAGATGGTTATTTCTGGTATATTCAGGAAGGTGTTTGTGTCATGAACAATATTCTCAAGTAGTTTCTCACTTTTTTAATGTATTTGCTACTAATTATACATCTTGAAGAAGAAAACTCATCATAACAAATGGTGTTGGGAGCGTCTTACAGATAGGCAAAAATTGATAACTTCTACTCACAAAGAAACCATCCAATGGTGTAATATAACTACACTTAAAATTAAAATAATAACAAAGCAGTAAGTGCTGATGTCTCTGTCTTACACAGAGTTAAGTTCTGGTTGGATCTTTGGTCTGCAAAGGAAAAGGGAAACAAGACACCTGAAAACAGACAGTAGGACTCATGACCTCCAAACAAGCAGATTAACTTAAGAGGAACACTACTAACTACAAAAGAAATAATTTACAGTATGGGATTTTTAAAAATTGCTTGTCAAAAGATTGGCATAGGTAAATGATTCTGTGGTAAAATATTTTCAGTGTTTCAACCCAACAATGAATTTATATAAAAAGCAAACGACTTTCTACAAGTCAATAAGAAAAAACAACTAGTCCTATTCAAAAAAAGGGGAGGAATTAAAAACTTAAATCAGAAAATATCTAGCTAGTTATGGGCATATGAAGATATTAAGCTCAGTTTTAAAATACTAATTCACCATTACTGCTTATTTATGAGAATGACAGGGGTAAGATCAAGGACAGCTAGTTGGCAGGCATCTTTCTGGGTTTGTTAAGGGGAAGAAAATCCTGCCACTAATAGAGACACACAGGCATGAAATGATGTGTTATTATTAAAATATCTCTTATATTCAAAAAGATAGAAAAAATTTTTGCTACACCTCACAACCAAGGTAATAAGACATCTTGAGGTTATAAGACAAAGACTGATATCCTACTGTGTATTTAGTTTGTTTTTGTAGCTGGCCTTTAAGAGAACAGTGAAACAACCAATCTTACTTGCCATGGCATGGATTTCTCACTTAATCAACTTTTCCAACCTAAGCTAATACATCACGTTAATCTTTTTATGTCTGTTCTATGTCACTGAACTAGAGAGGAAAACATATGTGTATTATAGTGATGTGGTAGTCATTTATTGAAAACAAAAATAGTTTGGAAATCAACCTTATAAAACAAATATCCATCATATAAGTTTAGAAGTCGTTTGCAGTACTGTTTGTTATAAGAATCATTTGTGATCATTTGGAGTCAGTAAAATTTTATCCCTTATAAAATTCTGTTAAGAATTTCTGGAAAATGTCCCTCATTCTTCCCCCATGTGAAGCTTTCTATGCTATTCAATAAATACAAAACAAATATTTTCTTAGGAACACACATTCAGATACACAGAGAGAAAGACATTTAGATATTAGGCAGACACAGGGACACATAATTAGACTCATACAACAGACATATTACAGATAAGTCAGAAAATATGAGCAACAAACAGCAGAAGACATGGGAAAGAAGTGAAAAATTCAAGTCTGAGCTCACTCCAGGTAAAACTATTCCCAGATGAAGCACCTTGACTTACCTTGACTTCTTTTCTTTGAAGTGATACATACACGGTTTGGGAATTCTGAGGTTATTAATTTATTAAAATCAATACACACACACACACACACACACACACACACACACGTGCATGCCAAAAACTCCAATAGTAACTGAGCAAAATTGATTGACACAATTATAATACAGACATTCTTTGATGATGACTTAGCAATTATGTACATTCTTAGTTGCATATAGATGACCATCATGAAAGTGTGCACAGGTGTCAAAATCTTTACAGTTAAGAATGTTCATTACTATGACCTGCATGACTTTGGGATTGACCTGCCTAGGGCTACCAGGGATGAAGAAACAACACATCTACAAAATAGCTTGTGTCAGGTGGGGACTGGCAAAATTATTAAGGCCACTCCACATAGTTAAAAGGAAGATTTATTTAGTGGGTAACATACAAATGAAGGGATAGGTAGATCGCAGGGTCTGGGGAAGGTGTATCGCAGTCCAGCCGTGTTCTCTGGAGCTCTGCTCAGTCAACCTCCACCGTTCACAGTCCCAGAACAGAGAGTATGCTGTTCTATCCTGATCTCAGGTCTCTTGGCACCTCTCTTGGCCCCGCCTTGTAGGCGTGACAGTTGCCAAAGCCTCAATGGGGGTTGGAACTTCCAGAACAAAGCTGGAATGGCTACCCACTACAGGTGGGTTGTGCACTGTGAGGGAGACACAATAGCAGTCCCAGAAATTGAGCAAATTTATTATAGGAGATAAGTTGGCTAAACTCAGAAGTGGGACTTATTGGGATCATTCTCAGACTGCAGTTGGAGGAAGCTGCAATGGATACTGTTTTCACACACTCTCCAAACCCTTACGCAGACCAAGCAAAGTCCTTACCATGACCATGGGTCTAAGGCATTGACACTCGACATGGCTACACTCATATCAACACTACACATTTACCCAGAATATTATCAACTCCCTACTATTCATAGCATCTTTACTTGACCCAAACAATCCTATATAGTTCACAAGTTGTTTAAAATTATCAACCCAATTAATTGTGAGACAACTCTAAACTTGTGTAGAACATAACAAGGAAAATGGGAATTTAGGAATTATTATTGCATAGAAAACTCTTGGATCCCACAAACATTATTTTGTACAAAAAAAGTTAGGCACAATTAACAACATCAGTTATATTACAATTTTTAAACTTCATAAGCAGATACAATTAGAATGTAGTGAACTGTTAATTCTGGCATGGCAAGTGTGGTGGTTTGAGTAAGAATGGCCTCCATAGGTTCATGTGTTTCAGTGCTTAGTCAACAGTGAATGGTACTACTTTAGAAGGATTGGGAAGTGTGGCCCGGTTGGAGGAAGCATGTCACTGAGGTGATCTTTGGGGTTTCAAAAGCCCACACGAGGCCCAATATCTCTCTGTTCCTGCTACCTGTGTTCCTGATGTAGAACTCTCAGCTAATTCACCAGCACTGTGTCGGCCTGCCATAATTACCAAGTACTAAACTTCTGAAACCGGAAGTAAGTGCCAATTAATTGCTTTTATTTTCATAGGAATTGCCATGGTCATGATGTCTCTTCAAAGCAATAGAACACTGATTAAGACAGCAAGTTACTGGGTACATACTAAATAGACCACTGTAATATAGGTAATCATGGTTTTAGAATTGGGCTAGTTGTTAAAAATGAAATATAAGAATTCAATATCTCTACAGAACTGTGTAGCTTTATTAGATTTCTATTACCATTGCTCATGATATATAAGTAAGCAATAATCCAGCAAAGAATGCATGATAGTTGAGTAGACATGCCATGATACAAAAGAGATGAGAAGAATAGTTTAATCTATTATGGAGCAATAATTCTATCTTAGATTCAGTAATTGTATGCTTAAAATTGAATGTGTATTGTTAAAGAAAAAAACTTATAGATGACTTCTAAAAAAAAAAAAGTTATTTTCATCATTTAAAAGACAGGCCAGATTCTATGAGGAAGGGGCATCGAGATCATGATAGGGAAATGTATACAGACAACCAAATCAAACTATTGGGAACTCATGAACTGTGGACCAATAGTTGTAGAACCTCCAAGGGACTGGACTAGGCCCTCTGCATAGGCAAGACAGTTATATAGATTGATCTGCTTAAGGGGGCCCCTGACAGTGGGATCAGGATCCATTCCTTGTGCATGAGTGGGCTTTTTGGAGCCCACTACCTATGTTGGGATACTTTACATAGCCTTGGTGTAGGGGGAGGGGCCCGGACCTGCCTCAACTGGGTGTATCAGGGTCTGCTGACTCCTCATGGGTAGCCTTGCCTTGGAGGCAATGGGAATGGGAATAGGTTGGTGGGGGGAAACCTGGGGGGAGGAGGGAGTGGAGGGAGTTCTGTGGTTGGTATGCAAAATGAATAGAAAATTTCTTAATAAGAAAAAAATAAAAATGTTAAAAAAAAACAGGCTGGGAGATGTGCAAGCATGAGGACTGCACATACATAAAAAGCCGACCTTGTAGTGGCATATGATTATTCCCCGGGACAGGATGTCAGAGACAGGTGGCTACCTGAGGACTACTTGGCATCCTCTGGCCTAATTTACAAAGTCATTGTGCCAGGAAGAGACTGACTCAAGAAAAGTAAGGTCAGTGACTGCTGAGGAACAACACAAGAGCTCATTCTCTGACGTCCATATGCATGTGCACTCCACACATGTGAACTCATTACACACATTCATGGACACGCATAGTTAAATAAAAAGAGGCATCAGTGGATTAAGAGGTTAGAACATGAGAAGCCAACCTGCCAGGCACCACTACAACAGCAAATATGTGGTGGAGAAATGGGAGAGAAAAAAAAGCAGAACAGTTCATGTGCTGTGGAGAGAGGTGGAACTGGAGATCCTAGATGGGTGAGTTACAGGCTCATGTGAGTGGTGCCTGTGCTGCCATCTGAGACAGTGTGATATTCGGGCCTGTGCTACCTCCAAGGGCCATATCTGGGTCCGTGGTGGTTCTGTTTCAGCTGGGGTCTGTGTTGATGTCTGTAGTTTATGTCACCGCCAAAAGGCCATGTGGATGCCCGTAGTCCAGACTGCTGCCAAAAGCCATGTTGATAACTGAGGACCATGCTGAGCAGACGCCGTCCCTCACTGGTCCTGGAAGAGCTAACCGTGCCACTAGTCAGCACTGCAGTAAGAGAGCTGGTCCTATCCTTCATGGGAAAGCTAGCCTTTGTGTTTTGGGAACTGGAGAGATGGCCTCACCACTCATTGGACTCCACAGGCAGGGAAGCTGACTGCCCTTGCCAGTGGCACCAGTGGTAGCATGGGCACTGGTTTGGGGAGGGGCTAGAGCTTACCCCAGTGGCATGGGTTGGGAAGTGCTGGCCCTGATGGCATAGGAATAATGGGAGAGCTGGCCCTACCCCTCATGTGTGGATGTATGGATAGGGTTGAGAGGAGGTCCTGGTGGAGGCCAAGGATAACCAACTCAGCTACCACCCAGGCCCATATCCAGGGTTTTGAGTTGGTCCATCCCAACATCTATACGTTGATGACCTGCTGGAGTGCATAAAGGGAAGGGACTGGTCACAGCCCCGGGATCTCCATGACTCAAGGCAACAGTAGGATAACTAAGAGGAGTCCAGGTGAGGATCCAGTATTGGTGGTGTAGCAGAAGCCACAGGCTCTGAACCAGACCAACAACTTATTGCAATGAACATTTGCAAGTAAAGCTGTTTGATCAAAAGCTTTGACACATTGCAGTTCCCAATACCATTATGACGAACAAATATGTGATGGAGAGGTGGGCAAGACAGAGGAGTGAGGTGTTTATTGGATTTTTTTAAATCATTATTATTTTTAATTTTTTCTTTTCTTTATGGCGGGAGGCTAAAAGGGTGGAGGGCAGACATCAAAGTACAGTGAAATGACTGGGATTGGGGTGCATGCTGTGAAATCCCCACAGAATCAGTAAAAAAAAAAAAATGTTTAAAAACAAGAGGCAAGAACTTGAATTTCATTTGTGACATCCTGAGTCTGACATGTTTTTAAAGAGTCAAATAGAGGAAAATGCAATTGTATGCAGTCTTCCATGGGTTAGAATACAATTCTTAGGGAAATAGCAAGAATGCAGCATATTTGAAAAAAAGATAATCAAATAACACTAAATATTAAAGAGAATAATCATTGCCAATTACATAGCAATATGGAAAGTGAAAAGAGAATCCTAATGAGTGCTGGGATTACAAGCATGCAGAATAACACTGAATTAAAACTTTCCCAGTAACTAAACAAAGAAATTCACAAAATAAGTGTGAACAATAGAGTGGCAACTAGCAAGGACCTAGAGATTTTTTCTTTTTTCTATCTCCTTGTGTGAAGTCATAAAAGTAACCAAAACACACATACAGAACTATAGGATGTCTTCTGTATGCTGTGAATGTGTGATGCTCTGATTGGTCGATAAATAAAATGCTGATTGGGCAATAGCCAGGCAGGAAGTATAGGGGGGATAAATAGACAAGAAGAATTCTGGAAAATAGAAGGCTCAGTCAGGAGATGCCACCCTGCTGTCCAGGGAGCAGCATGTAGTGGCACACAGGTAAAGCCACAGAACATGTGGCTACATATAGATGAACAGAAATGGGCTGAGTTTAAGTGTAAGAGCTAGTCAGCAATAAGCCTGAGCTAATGACCATACAGTTATAATTAATATAAGTGTGTGTTCATTTAAGTCTGAGTGCCTGTGGGACCTAGAGGCTGTGGGAGCTGGGCCGGCACAGAAAAACTTTAGCTACAATACAGCATCAGGGTGAAAGCCTGGGACACCAGGAAATGAACACCACTAATGGAATGGGGAGGAATAGGAGGACAGAAAAGGGAGAAGAGAGGTGGGATTTTAAACTGTATTTGGAATATCATCTTTATACATTACACTATACCGTGAGTTTGTAGTGAAAATCAGCTTCATTGAGAGACTTTTTTAGTACAGACTCATGAAGATAACATATAAAGGTTGAAAATGTGTTCAGTGGTTGAAAGGACCCGTAAACTCTACATTCTTTATACCTATTTCTAGATATTAAAATTGTCCATTTTTTCTCAGTAGTAGCTTCAAGAGTCAACTTGGGGGCTAAGCAGTGTCAATGATTCTAAGAATCAGATGCTGCTGTGAGCCTGGGCAGTGCACTGTCATCTGCTTTGCCTCAAACAAGCCGCAGTGCCCAGAACAATTCATTGCTTCCCAGCTTTTTCCTCCACTGTTGTCTACATGGGGCTATGCACTCCAGACCCCAGCACTTCTGTAAAATCAGCATGTCAAATCTAAAACACGCTTCATTCTTCTCCTTATTCTCCTGCTTCTAGTAGGCAGAGAAGTGATGCTTTAAAAATGTATGAATAGAAATGGGGCAACATTTTTAACAAAAATGTGGGTCTCTTCCAATTCATGTGCTGCTGTATATTCTAGCTCCACAAGCACAGTAGGGACAGAGACTCAATGTTTTAGAATTATTCTCAAAGGGAATCAAATGATGAGACTTTTTTTTATCTGTTTTTGAGAACATGAGTATTTGTAGATTATAGGAAAGTATGCTGTGACTCTTTTACTTCCTGCCTCCTTCTCAGAAAATGCAATTTCTGACATTATTACTCATGCCCAGTTACACACACACACACACACACACACACACACACACACACACACACACACTAACTCACACACTTCTTTTATTCTTTGATTCATAAGTTTCAGTCAATTTTAAAATAGTCTGTTGAGACTGGGTCTTTTGTCCCTTATTGGAGTTTGCCTTCTCAGGAAGACATGAACTACCAAAAGTTGCTCATGTGTATTCTTCAGATTAGTTTACAAAGCTTGGCTTCCTGCTAAACTTAATTGTTAGATTGTTTTGAGTCTCATACCCATTGAATGCTGATAGATGGCCAGTTCTTACAAAGTACTTTTAACATCAGCAAAATTATCCTATAATAATTTGCTAAACATTATCTTTATAGGTACTTAAACACTGCAAGGTTTATGTAAATATAGCCTTCAGTTCATCAATCTAGACAATATCAGTGCCTATAAACATTTTAAAATAAAAATAATTCCTTAAGTTTCTTAAAAATTGGCCAAAGTGTGGAAATAAAAAACATGATTTGAAGTTGAAATTGTAGAACCATATCATAATTTGACTTTGAAGATTCCAAGATACGCAGAAACCAGATGTTTGAACAGATAGAACTGACATTATAATGACCCCATGAACTACCTCAAGGGTGTTTTTTTCTATTTCTAGTGTATATATGTACTTGAATTGGAGAGTTAAAGTGGTTTGTATTTAGTGGAGAAAAACACCCTAGGAAATACGTAGGGAAAATGGAAAGCAAATTGATAAAGACTGCAGATCCTTAGCATTGAGAACCTGTTTGAGATGACTGGTTTCTATATGCAAATAATTCTTAAAGAGAAGAAATCTAGCGCACAACCAGCAACTAACAAAATAGTGCTTAGATACACGAAGAATAACTCAGAAATATCCATACCTTAGATGATCACAGGGAGGGAATTTTTAAATCTTTTTGTTTGCTTTTCTATTTGCATTTTACTCAGTCACAAAAGCCCAAATATAAGTCACTAATGTTAAGTTGTGAGGAGAGCACATACTTTCATACTCTTTTAAAATGCTGAATTGAGATACAAATTAAATCTTTATGATAGTTTTAGGTTTTAATTTGTTATAATATCATGAAATTCAAAACTATATCTATACGACCATTTCATACTTTTCTTCATTACAGTTGAAAATTTTGTTTCTGTTGTTTGTTATTAATAATTAAATGTCTTAAGGTTTTTATTCTAAGATATTAAGTGATTAATATCTGTATTATTCTAAGTATTCTTAACCTATATTAGTGGACAAAGGCACATATTTTAGAAACCGACTGTTTAGATCTTGTTTTATGACATCATAAACAATTTCAGTGCTATTAACATTAGGAAAGGATGGTACTTTTAAATGGAGAACATGCTTTGTCTTGTAGGATATTCGTAAGTGTTCCTAGTATCTGTTGTGGAATACTCTTTCTGTACACTGTGTAGATATATGTTGCTATGTCGTTATCATTGGTTTAGTAAACAAGCTAACTGGCCAATAACAGGGTAGTGTTAGGGAGGAAAGCCAAACTGAGAATGATGGGATGAGGAAGGGAAGAGTTAGAAGAGTCATCAGCCAGATGGAGAATCAATCACACACACAAAATGGGATAGAGGTATAAGCCACTGGCCTTGGGGCAGTGCATAGATTAATAGAAATGGGTTAAGTTGTAAGAGATCATAATAAGCCTGAGCTACTGGTTTAGCATTAATAATTTATATTAAGTCTCTGAGTCAATTATTTGGGCAGTGGCTGCTAGTTAGTTGGGAGTAGGCAGTTGGGACAGGAAGACTCTTCTTACAGTGTCTATCCTCTAGACTCAATAGTAGACACTTCCAAGGTATAATAACCAAAATTGTGTCTAGACTTCAATAGCTGAAAACCTCCTGTTTCAAGATCACTTTACCTCAGTACCAGGCATTGTGTCTTTTAATACCTGCAGATAGGAATATTTTCCCATTCTGGCAGAAGACAAGTCACAATTAACAAGAACAAATCTTTCTTCCTTTGGTGAATAAAAGTTATTTTTTTTTAGAAGAAATTGGTTTATTTCCATGTAGAATTCCACACAATTCATTACTGAGGGTACGTTACAGCAGCAGGAGTTTGAAAAAGCTGGTCACATCATGTCCACAGTCAAGAGCAAAGAGAGATGAATGTACGCAGGCTTTGTATTCAGGGAGCTTGTGTTCATCTCGATTTCTTCAGTTATACAGTTCAGGACCCCTGCTTATAGATTGGTGCCACTTACAGTTGTCTGGGTCTTCCCACATCAATTAACTTAATTTAAAATACCTGCTGTAGTCACTGATTCTCCATTTAGATTTATCTTCCCAAGAGTTTCTAAGTTATGTGTTGTAGCTGGAGTTTTCCTGCCTGGCCCACAGTCAGGACAAATCTCTCTCACCTGCCAGTCCCACAGCCTCTCAAACCTGACCAAGTAAACACAAAGACTTATATTGGTTACAAACTGTATGGCCATGGCAGGCTTCTTGCTAACTGTTCTTACAGCTTAAATTAATCCATTTCCATTAATCTATGCCTTGCCACATGGCTCGTGGCTTACCGGCATCTTCACATGCTGTTTGTCATCATGGCGGCTGGCAGTGTCTCTCTGACTCAGCCTTCCACTTCCCAGCTTTATTCTCCTCCTTGTCCCGCCTACACTTCCTGCCTAGCCAATGGCCAATCAGTGTTTTATTTATTGACTAATCAGCAACACATTTGCCATACAGAACATCCCACAGCAATGTGTAGTTGAAAATTAAAGCTAACAATCATTATTATCTACTAAACACAAAAGCTTGTGGATACAGTTCACCAATATTTGTTGTTTCTCTTTATAATTGTGTGGGTGACTGGCAACTACTTCTCTTTACCGCTGACCATGGCACACAAGTAAATATAAAACAGGTTATATAGCTTTTCCAAGGCAAAAAAAAAAAAAAAAAAAAAAAAACCACCCTGAAATACAGCTCTCACTGAACAGTTTTTTTACACCATTGTAACATCAAAATATATTTTTTTAATTTTATAATTTGATTTAATTTTACATATCAGCTATAGATTTCCCTGTCCTCCCTCCTCCCACCCCCCCACTCCCCCCAGCCCACCCCTCATTTCAATCTCCTTCCAGGGCAAGGACTCCCCTGGAGATTCAGCTCAACCTGGTAGATTCAGTCCAGGAAGGTCCAGTCCTCTACTCCCAGGCTGAGCAAAGTGTCCCTGCATAAGCCCCAGGTTCCAAACAGCCAGATCATGCTGAAGACAGGTCCCGGTCCCACTGCCTGATTGCTTCCCAAACAGTTCAAGCTGATCAACTATCTCACTTATCGACAGGGCCTAATCCAGTTGGGGGCTCCTCAGCTATTGGTTCATAGTTCATGTGTTTTCATTCATTTGGCTATTTGTCCCTGTGCTTTATCCAACCTTGGTCTCAACAATTCTCGCTCATACAAACCCTCCTCTTTCTCACCAATTGAACTCCTGGAGCTCCACCTGGGGACTGGCCATGGATCTCTGCACTCTGAATCTGCTTCCATCAGTCATTGGATGAGATATCTAGCAGGACAGTTAGGGTGTTTGGCCATCCTATCACCAGATTAGGTCAGTTTGGGCTTTCTCTCGACCATTGCCAGTAGTCTGTTGTGGGGGTATCTTTGTGGATTTCTGGGGACCTCTCTAGCACTTTGCTTCTTCCTGTTCCCATGGGGTCTTCATTTATCATGGTCTCTTTTTCCTTGTTCTCCCTCTCTGTTCTTGATCCAGCTGGGATCTCCCGCTTCCCTAAGCTCTTTTTTTCCCCGACTCTTCCCCTTCAATACCCCTCCTCACGTCCAGTTTGTTCATGTAGATCTCATCTATTTCTCTGTCATTGGGCAATCCCTGTGTCTTTCTTAGGGTCCTCTTTTCTAGGTGGCCTCCCTGGAGTTGTGAGTTGCAGTCTGGTTATCCTTTGTTTTACATCTTAGAGAAACAGATGTCTGACCTTTCCTAGGACATTTTAAACTAATTAGCTGGGATGAAGTATCGGTACAAATATTTTAAAAAATCTGTCAGTTAATTATACTCAGCACACATAGTTCAAAGTCTCTGTTAGATATTTTTTTTTTGGTTGCTGAAGGATGGATGAAAGGCTTTCTTCAGCTCTGACTTGAGTGAATGTCAGTCCTGAGAACATTTGGGGGAAGGACATTGTTGAAAAGCAGTAAGACATACTAGTTGTGCTAGTTTTAATGTGGTTGTAGAATCATTCATTGTAGTTGAAGAGTCTAAACAACAAGTATAGAATGTTGCAAACTAAAACTAAGAAATCCGTAGGATTACCAAAAAAAATTGTAGAATTATTAGTTACTCATATGCTGATACTTTTTCATTAAAAATTAAATTGTCTCACCAATATTTCCTCTGCTTCTGTTACACCTGTTTACCAGCAACTGACCAAAAGGACGCTAACTAATGATTAATGCAGAAGCTCCTAAAATATAGTCCCCAATCCTTTGCCCTCATGATTCAACAACTACTCCTGAAGTTTTTAAAGGAAATGAAACAATTTGAATTTGAATTTGAATTTGAAATTCATCAAATACTAATTTGAACTCTGTCTTTAAGCCAAGACAAAAGAAATAGTTACCACTGACCCCAGAGGTGTTCTTTACTCAGGTTTACTCTTTTTTTACTGGCTTTTCTTTTCTTTTCTTTTTTTAATTAAGAAATTTTTTATTCATTTTACATACCAACCACATACTGCCCTCTCTTCCCTCCTTCTGTCCCCTAGCCTTTCCATCCAACCCACCCTCATTCCCTCCTCCAACAAGGTAAGGCCTCCTGTGGGGACACATTTCACATGAGATTATTCTTTTATTTCTTTTGTTGAAGATTATATTTGAGCACTTCATGATATGAAAATGAATATTCTTTCCAATATTATATTTTCTTTTCACAATTAAAATATAATTAAATCATTTTGTTTCTGTCCTTTCCTCTCTCCATCCCATTCCAAATACTGATGCTGCCTTTCTCAAAAATGCATAGCCTCTTTTCATTTGTTATTGTTTTATACACACACACACACACACACACACACACACACACCACCACTGCTATACCATTTAATGTTGATTGTGTGCATATGATTTCAGGGCTGACTGCTTGTATTTGGATAACCAATTAGGGACCTCATCCTTGGGAAGACTATTTCTATCTTTCTCAGAAATCCTGAGTGGGCTGTACTTCTTTGTCTAGTAATAGGGCTCCATGAGACTTATTGCATCCATGTTAGCACATCTGTTGGTGTTGTACTTCATCAGGTTATGTTTAGGAAGCCCTGTTATTGAGGTACAATATAACACAACTGGGATAGCTAGGAACCCCAACAATGAACAGGATGACAAGATAGCCCTTAAGGTGTAGTAGTAGAGCTCAAACCTTAGTGGTAACTAATAGCAGTCTGATTGGACTTAAGGCTCACTCAACAAGAGGGGAAATATGCCTGATTCTGGAAACCTACCCAACTTTCCAGGGTTAGTGAGGGCCTGGATCTTAGAGAGAAGCTTTCTACTGCCATCTTACCAAACCAGCATTATTCTTGACTGCATTCTAAACACTCATCCTTATAACCACAGATAAGTAGTTCTTTTTTTTTTTGTTTTGTTTTGGTTTGGTTTTTCGAGACAAGGTCTCTCTGTGTAGCTTTGCGCCTGTCCTGGAACTCGCTTTGTAGACTAGGCTGGCCTTGAACTCACAGAGTTCCGCCTGCCTCTGCCTCCCGAGTGCTGGGATTAAAGGCATGCACCACCACCGCCCGGCAGATAAGTAGTTCTTATCCCACATCCAAGAAGCTTCTCTTTGTATCAGAGAGAGACGTTACAGAAAACTGTAACTGGTCTAAACACAGAGAACCAAAAATCCTGGTGAGCATGGACCCAACAGATATATCAACAACAAAACTCCTTCTCCTAGGGGTCAGAGAACATCAAGAGGTGGAAAAAGATTGTGAGATAGAGGACCAGGAAATCTGCTGTGAGATATTGTTTCCTAGAAATAAATGTTCTTCTAACATGTATAGCCAATCTCATTGAGTTTGCATTTTGGTGGGTACAAAGACAAAATCAATATTGCAAAAATAGAAAGGAATGGAGAAAAGTTGAGTACTTTCTAGTAAGAAAAGATGGAGTTAATTGAATGCTGATTAGCTATTCTAATAAAGTGTGGGTATTTTATTCTGGGACTTTATATATATTTTTATGTACAAATAATAGCTAGGAAAATATGAATCAACTTTTGAAAACATTTTCGACTTTAAATCATATTTATATCCTTTCTCATGTCTGGGAATATTTATTATAAAAGGGCATTGCATTTTAAGAAATAAAAACAAATCTTGCATATATCTGATGTTTTACATATAAACCTTTCCATTTATTTATTTATTTATTTGTTTATTTATTTATTTATTTATTTATTTATTTATTTATTTATGGTCAGCCATCATGATTTTGAGGCTAATCACTTTAGTTGAATCAGAGATAAAGCAGGATTAGGATTAGGTTTCATCTCTTCCCAATCTCATATACCCTCTCTTTTCATATACCATATAGGTAGAAACAGCTCTATAGGGTAAAAACTCCACTTTTAAGAACAGTTTTGGAGTGAGTAAATTAAGGTGAGGATCAAATATTTGCTTCATCTCCATGTCCCCAGGCTTACGTTATGTTACATTGCCATGGTCTGAACTAAGCAATTAGGCACTGGTAAGCAGGAAGAAAGGAATGTCCATAATGATTGAATTCCCTACAGATTCTCATTGGTCACATTGGTCACCACATTCCAACAGTTCTTCTGAATTTTTCTAACCTTAAAAACACTATATTCTGAAAGATTTTTTATACCAAGAGCTCCTAGCTCAATTCTTGGAAACATGGATATTAAAGAAGGAAAACCTTGCATTTATTACTAATTTGCAGCAGATATAATTTGCTTTTGTTGGTATATAAACTATGCATATAATTTTGACATGAAGGTGATATTTAATATATTACATTAAAATTAAAATTATGAAATCTGACCAAAAATTCGTCTTTCTGCTAGAAAAATATGTCCCTCTCTGAGAGAACCTGAATAGATAATGTATATAAAAATAAGCATGAGTGAATATATTTCAAATAGTTCATCTATAAAAACTAAAGAACTATTGTGCTTTTCACCATTACATTCAAATAATCATTCATAAATGATTAGTTACTCTTCCTGTTGCTGCAATAAATACCATGATTGAGGCAGATTAAGGAAAAAGAGGGATTATTTGTGATTAGGTAATAAGACACCATTCTATCATCAAGATATAGAAATCATGGTAGTAGAAGCAGCTGAACATATTTCCTTGGCATTCAGAAAGCAGAGATTGACCAGGAAACAGATCAGGTTATAAAACTTTGAGATCTGTTTCCAGAGGCTATAAATTTATACTTCTTTGAGTTATTTTTACTTAAAATCAGCCCTTTTTTCTATCTTTTTCTGTTTCATTTGTTGTTCTTTTTCACTGCAGAGCTGAGTAAGAGAGATGACTAATCACCATGATGCAGATCGAATGCTCCTCTGCCAGAAATTTACTCTGTGAAATATATTAGTTTATTGCATTTAAATTCAACTTTCCTCCAATTCTTAGATTGTCAGCCAAAGAGAGATTATTCAACAGTTAAGAGCACTGCCTGCCCTGCCAGAGCTCACAGGTTCAAATCATGGCACCCACATGCAGCTCATAACCATTTGTAACTCCATTTCCAGGAGATTCAATGCCCTCTCCTAGACTCTGCCGACATTAGGCTCTCCATGGTTCACAGACAAACATGTAGGCATAGCACAAATACACCCAAAATAAGAAAGAAAGAAAAAAGGAAGAAGCAAACAAAGAAGAAAGGAAACTGGGAGGAGAGAGAGAGAGAGAGAGAGAGAGAGAGAGAGAGAGAGAGAGAGAGAGAGAGAGAGAGGGAGGGAGAGGGAGAGAGAGACTCAATTCCTCCATTCATTGAGGGACTACTCTCTAAATGTTCTGTGTCCTTGCTCGTCAGTCCCACAATCTGAGGTCCAAGAAATCAAACCAGAAGCCTATGGGGTATGTTTAATTCTTTCCTTTAAAATAACTAAGACAATTAAGACTTCATGAATAATAGAAGCATTGCATTTAAATAACAGTGAACATTTTCCTTATAAATGTAATTAAATGTGAAAAATTATAAATGAACAGTGAAACATATAAGAAGTGATGGGTTCATTTTTGTACACTCATAGGATGGTCTGTATACTTTTTTTTCTTCCAGAAATAGCATTGATATTGATAAAACTGTATTAAAGATGTGGAAATTCTAGTGATCAAGTAATAGCCTTAACTACTGTGATGGTTAATTTATGTGTCTACTTGGCTAAGCCACTATAACCCAATACATGCTTAGTTGTCAATCTAGACATCACTGAAAAATACTTTTAGACAGGATTAAAATTCAAATAGTGGAGTTTCAAAGTAACAAATTCTTCTTTGTAATATGAATGTTCTTTTTCAATCGGTAACAGGCCTCTTAAGACAAAGTGAACTATGAGGAGTCTATGAGAATAAAGGAATTCAGTCAGAGCCTGTTCGTAGATTTGACCTACATTGTCTGCGATATGGATTCTAACCTAGTTGTCTAAACCGCTTGCCTGACCTGCTGAATTCTTGATGGTAGACTCCATATACATGTAAGCAATTACACAAGACAGGAGAGAGAGAAAAAGAGAGGGTGGAAATAAGGTAGATGATAGAACAAAACAAAAATAAAGGGGGAGGGTGGCAAAGAGAGGAGGAGGGATAACCTGACTTTGTTTACTCTGGGAAATCCTGACCAAAATATATCATAGATATCATGTCTCTGGTAAACCAGAGGTTTTGAAGATGTTTGGAAGGTATAATGGTAATCTGAATTGAGGGGCAAGCCAGAGCAGCGAACCCTCAAAAGTAGACCAGATAATGGAATGGGCACGTGCAATGGAATGAAGTAAGAATTAAAACTGGCACTTGAACTCAACTCCCTCTTCCGAATTTTAATGTTTTCTCATGACAGAAAAAGAAAAGTCACAGACAAATTGCCTGCACCACATACAAGCTACAAGTTGGGATTACCCTTGAATCTGACTTAAAAGTTGTTAGAAGATATTTTAAACTGAAATTAGGCAGTGATGCTTGTAGTCATGTGTTTAGCGTACTATGATTGTGCTTTCAGTACAATACTTCGTTTCATATGGAGAGAAGTAAATTTTAAATGTACAATCAAACAGGTTCATTTGATGCTATGATTATTTTAGTATTATTTAATTTAATGTAGAAATAATAATTATAATCATAAATAATTGTTTCATGAATTAATGGGACAAAATTTCCAAAGTTCAAAGCTCACTTTAAAATCTGATGTGATCTTATGAATGAATTTCCCTTGAATTTCTTTGTTATTCCAGAAACTGAATTAATATCTTTCTTCTATGCCTAAAACAGTTCTTTAAGAGAAGAAATAGATATAATTCTCTCTGATATCTCTGAAGATAAATATTTAAGCTCCTGAAGTCAAATTTAATTTACAGAAAGAAGGCTATTCAGAACTTGCTAACACTTATTCTGAAATCAAAGCTTTGTCACTAGCACAATAAGCTAGTGTATATAATTATATTTATGTATTATTGTGTGTGCAAGTGCATGTGTGCACATTTGTGTACACATGTGCATTTATATGTGTGTAGGACAGAGGTCAGCTATGGGTATCATTCTTCAAATAATTTTCATTTGCTTTTTGAGACAAAGTATCTTACAAGCCTAGGCCTCCTAGTCCAGGGACCAGATTGGCTTACTAGGGAATTAAAGATATGTATCCTACAGTGTGTATTCAGAAGGACAACAGTAGAGTTTAGGCTTGTTTTTGAGTTCCAAATCTGAATTAGGCAAAAGACCTTCAGTGACCTCTTTCTAATTTCCCATTTTATTTATATTGCATTTGAGAAATTAATATCTGTACTACATGATCTTGTTTACATCTTGATTACTTGATCAAGACAAATCTTGTAGTCTATGTAAACAAACTTAAGGGAGTTCATTATATTGTATTTCAATGTTTATTTTTCCTCCATATTTCAGCAATACTAAATCAGGAACTATTGACAAGAATAGAATCATGAGTCGATATGGACAGCACTTAAATTTAGATCTTGCAATTTTAGTGAGACAGAAGACCCACCCAACTGTAATTATTGCCTAAGACACCATATTTGTGCAAAATATGATTTTAATACCTCAGGTACCTTGAATTAATTAAGTTAAGAAACTTAATTAACTTATAAACTTGTTTCCTCTATATGTTTATTAGCTGTGTGAAAAATCTTTGAAACAGAGGCATTATAGAAATAGTGTAAATAAAAATTTTATTTAAATACTTTCTCAAGTATATCTATTCTTTCTTCACTGTAGAAAAATATAAAGAAAATAGTTTGTCTGTCCTCATCTAAAATAGAATATTGTTAATACATATCTGAACAGGAAAATTTTAGGATGGCAATATATTTATGAGTCTTAAATAGTTTTGCATGAAAGTCAGTGTTTGTTTATTATACTTGCTACCAACTGCAAAAAAGAAATGATCCTGTTGTTTCCATGATCTTGAATTTTAATTTAGTGTGCTATACTCACGAAATTATAAGAGACACATTTGAAAACATCCAAGGTTATGTATGGTTTCCATTTATTTCCCTCAATCACGTGAAGATGGCAAAAGATAGGTTATTTGGAATTTTGTAAATTGTTAGATGAGAATTAGTTCTTTGCTACTTTTAAACTTATTTTCCCAATGCAGAGAACAAATGTTTTGTACCAGTATCTTCTGAAATGAAACCTCTAATTTTTGAAGTGAGCTCATTAGGACACACATAGGATGTTAAAAGGAGGTAAAACAGCAGGTTATCATGAGAAGTGGTGTTTACAGGAAAGTCAAACAACAGGAAATTCTAAGAGAAGGGAAAAAAATCTCAGCTTGTGGTGGAAACTCCTTAAGCTCAGGAATAAGCAGCTCAGAATAACTTCAGGAAGTCCCTGCAGCTGACCAGATTCAGCAAGCCCCACATAAGCAGGAAGGACTCCTGAAAGACACGCTTAGCCAACCTGAGCTGTGTGGAAGAAATAGAGACCAGAGAAACCAACTGTAATAAGCAGGGAACAGCCAGTGGAAATATAATGGCAAGAGTTAGAAATGCAATGACAGCATCACTCCATTCTTTCAAACACTGGTTCATTTAATATTCACATGTATATTTAAGTGCAGTTAAGGTATTGGTCTTGACATTCATGCGTATTTTGAACCAGATCAGATGGGTGTTCATTAATTTGGTGACCTAAGTCTTCCTTTATCATGATGCTACTAATCTATGGCTTTCATTTTTTCTTAGACCTATTTTATTTAACGTATTTTTGTATATATAAACATGCATGCAGTGTTCACAAATGACAGAAGAGGACATTGTATGCTCTGGAACTGAGGTTATCAGTTGTGATCTACCATGTTACTGCTGAGAACATAATCTAGTCTCTGAAAGAGCAAGAAGTGTTCTTAAGCACAATTCATCCCTTTAGTCCTCTCACTTACTTCTGTGTCATGAATGTTTTTTTTTTTTGGAGTCATCTATACAAGCTTAGCATTGTATATTACTGTTGAGTACCAACTCATCATGTGTAACTAGAGTTATATTGCAACACAATAGGCAACCCCAGTAAATTATCACTTCTTCAACATTAGCAGACTACCAGAGGTGTATAAAATTAAGTTCATATTTATTGATTAAGGCATAATTATTGGGCAAAGATACTTGAAAGGAACATATTAAAAAATTATATATATATATATATATATATATATATATATATATGTTTAACTGAGTAGCCTTTACAATCAAATGTCTCTCTGCAGTTAAAAATCCCAAAGACAATATAATTCAGACTCTCTGTGTGATTTCCATCTTTATGTGGCTTATTTTTTATATTACTTTTACTTTCTCTTTAAAGACTTTATTTTTTAAAACTTTCTATTTCTTTAGATAACTGTCTATATTCCTTTTCCTCTCTCTTCCAAGCCTACATACATTTGTACACACACTGTAAACTGTTTAGGGTTTATGCCATCTGAATGTGTCTTATTGTGAATCTATAATCCTTCTCTGACCAGAAGAGATTTTTAACTGCTGAACTACTTGGCTAGTACAAAAAGCAGCAACCTTGGTTGCTGACTCCACCTACCTCAGCTTCCCAATATGGCAGCCATATGTTTATAGCCAGCCCTGGATGCCATGCTCTCTGCTGACTCTGGGAGGCAGTAGGTCCATGACTCTATCTAGCAGTATATAACCCAGAAACCTCTTTTTTTTTTTTAACTAGAAAAAGCTAAATCCACCATGCAGCATACTGTGTTGCTTGGAGATGCCCCTTTGTACTATGGTGGGAATCTGCCATGCTGTGTTTCAGCCTGCACACAGTGAATCCACCATACTGTAGCTCAAGTCCATATGCAATGGCATCTCTGTACCTTGGTGTCTCTATACCTCAGCCAGCATGAGATATGAAGTAGAAAGCTGTTTTTGGCTCCATTGTTGTGTGTTTAGAAGCCCTTTTTAAACTCTTATAGGCCTTATGGAAATTTGAGAGCCCCAAGTTGGTACATCAAATGTAATTGTAAGTTTTCTCCTGTCCTGCCTGCACCCACAGCCACTCAGACCCAAATAAACACACAGAGGTTTATATTATTTTCAAACTCTATGGCTTAATGGTTCAGGCTTCTTACTAGCTAGCTCTTACATCTTAAATTAACTCATTTCTATAAATCTATACTTTGCCACACAGCTTGTGGCTTAATGGTACTTTACATCTTGCTTCTCCTGGTGGTGGCTAGTAGCATCTCCTCAGCTCTGTCTTTCTTCTTCCTCTCTCTCTAGTTAGAATGTCCCCCCTAAACTTATTTTGCCTCACCATTGGCCAGATTTATTTATCAACCCATCAGAGCAATATATATTCACAGCATACAGAATGACATTCCACTGCAGGGGGGAGGCTGTCTAAAATCTTTAACTATCAGAGAAAAGCAAATTTAAATAGCTATGATATTCCATCTCATCACAAACAGAACAGGTATTATTGAGAAAAGAGAAAACAGCTAATTCTGGTCATGATGGGAAGAAAGAAGAAGCCTTATTCATTGCTTGTTGTGGTGTATAATAACACACCTATCATGGAAATAATGAAGGCTTCTCAAAAAACAATAATAGAGCTACAGCATGACATATCTATACTACTGTACATATGCTCAAATGATTCTGCACACTAATAGAGACATTTTGACATCTATGTTTATTGATTCATAATTCATAAGAGTAAGGAAATGAAGCAAGCCTACATATGCATCAACATGTGAATGAATAATGCTAGAATTGCATTCAGCTGTAAAAAAAAAAATTGCTGGAAAATGGATATATCTGGAGTCTTATATGAGCTGAGATAACCCAGACTTAAAAAAAATGAAAATAAACATGTTTGCTTTCATATGTGGAATCTAGCCTATAAGGCTTTTATGTGTGTAGAAGTGGAATTGAGCATGGATGCATGATATGAAACTAGAAAAGATATCACAATCGAGGAAAAGAGGTGCTGATGAAGGACAAATATATTCAAAGCCAAAAAGAGACTATGTTGGGGACAATAGCGTGTTACAAGGAATTGTTAGGGAATGAGCAGAAGGCACGACAAGAAAAACAGTGAAAATTAATTTGTTGATAAGTTTTATTATTTCATATATGCAACTTCTATTGCATATAGAATCTGCAAATGAGTTTATTTCCCAACCTTAATAATTCCTTTTTCCTAAGTTCACAATAGCTATAATTGTTACTGTTGTTAACAGTTTCACATTTAAAGTTACATAGGATTATGTATTCAGTAAGATAGAAGGATGACTGTAATTTTGCACTAAACTTTACAGGATTTAATTAACCTCAAGTGTACTCATTGTAAATGCTCAATTATTATAGGTGATTGTTTGGTTTCTTTAAATAATACTTTAAAGTTCTATATTTATTAACTTCAAACAATTCTATATTTATTAACTGTCTTAGTTTGAGTTCTATTGCTGTGAAGAGGCACTATGATCATGGACACTCTAATAAAGGAAAACTTTTCATTAGGGCTGGTTTACAGTTCAGACGTTTAGTTCATTATCATGAAAGGAAGCATGATGGTATGTAGGTAGACATAGTGCTGGAGATGGGGCTAAGAGTTCTACATCTGGATCCTCAGGCAACAGGAAGAGACAGTGAGCCACCAGGCCTGGCTTGAGCTTCTAAAACCTCAAAGCCCAGGCCCCAGTGACACACTTCCTCCAACAAGGCCACACCTTCTAATACTGCCATTCCCTATGGGCCCAATGAGGCCAATTTTATTCAAACCACCACATTAACTTAAAAATTTATTAATCCAGCTTGGAATCAACTGGATCAGGCCCTCTGAGTGGGTGAGACAGTTGATTGGCCTGATCTGTTTGGGAGGCATCCAGGCAGTGGCACCGGGTCCTGTGCTCATTGCATGAGTTGGCTGTTTGAAACCTGGGGCCTATGCAGGGTCCCTTGGCTCAGCCTGGGAGGAGGGGACTGGACCTACCTGGACTGAGTCCACCAGGTTGATCTCAGTCTGTGGGGAAGGCTTTGCCCTAGAGGAGATTGGAATGGGGGGCGGGCTAGGGGGAAGGTGAGGGGGGCGGGAGGGGGGAGAACAAGGGAATCTGTGGCTGATATGTAGAACTTAATTGTATTGCAAAATAAAAATTTTAAAAAAAAATTTATTAAAATACAACTAATCATTTAATAAAGAAACTGTTTCTTAGCAAATTGTATTATCTTAAGGTAAACAAAATAATATTGAAATTAGTAATTTAATCTGATCATAAAGAAGAACAGTTATGCATTGTTTAGAATTATAGTTTAGAATTCTCTATATCTCCATATACAATCTAGGGTTTGTCTTCTCTTTCAGTTAAAAAATTTAAAAAAAAAAGTCTTTCAAGCACCGCAAGTAGCAGAATTTGAAGAATGTTGTTTATTAGGGGTAAGGAAACACAGACACAGAGAGAGAGAGAGAGAGAGAGAGAGAGAGAGAGAGAGAGAGAGAGAGAGAGAGAGAGAATATACAGAGAAAAGGGCCTTCTGCAAAGCAGAGTTGGGAGACTCAAAAAGTCAAAATCTCTGGTCTTTTCAAGGGCTGGGAATTTTAAGGTCTCTAAGGAGCTTTCCTCCCTTTAGCTACATTGGTCACTGTGAAGGAAGACAGGATGGTTTATTGGCCTACAATGCTACCTGTCCTTTTCTGGCCTTGAATTTGTTGAGCCAGTCCACGATGCTGATGGAAGACAAAGGCTTTGAAAGGCCTTTGTTTTAAGCTGCCAGGCTTCTATCTCAAGTCAAGATGGTGAGGAAGAAGTCGAACATTTTGAGTTTACCACCTTCATTGTCTAGCCATGGCCCTTTTCCCTCTGCCTACAAGGGAGCCTGTCCAACTCCTAGTCTCTCAACCCACTCTCAGAGATCACCCTAACTGTTGTTAGGGGTTTGAGGTCATTGAAGGCTACCCTCTGCTTATATCTGACAAGGATCAAAGATTGAGCGGCAGCATCAGAGTGCATCTAGAGGGTCTGTCTAAGGGAGGATGATAAGACCTAATCAATGACAATGGTCCAGAGCATAAGACAGCCTTGGTGATGCTGTTTACCTTTGGAGTTTGTCATATGTAGGAAGTAGCATCTGCAACATGTAAAAAGTGAGACTGTTAGTTATATAGTAATTCCTACTGAGAGGCAGTTAGAAAAATAGCTGGGGCAGTTGGATCCAAAGACTCATCAGCAGACTTTGTCATTTCTCTCAACGTGTTTCCATTTATCAAAACCTGTTTTGAGCATGTATGAAGAAATTTTAATCATCATCATATGATATTTATTTTTAAATTGTTTTATATCGATTCTCATTTTCAGTTAGACTGAAGGAATTTTCTTGCCACTATTTTTGTAGTTTATCTTATTTTTATCATGTTTAATTGTACATGTTGTTAGACTTTCATACGATATTCAGTTTGTACATTGCAGTGTGACTAAGATTGATGAAGTAATAGATTGATAGACTCAAATTCTCTCACAGAATTCCTTCAAGTTTTATAAAAGCAATTATTTATTTTTATTATTATGACTGGTATACTCATATTTTAACATTCATTTTATAAATTCATTTCATTTCATGACCATTTCATAAAGTACTAATGTATATTTTAGATGGCAGATCTATTCAAATGATTTTTGTGCTATACTTGAAATAACTTCTTCTTGCAACTGAAGTGAGGATAATGTTTTTCTGAATATTGAGATCATTCAATACACCATTTTGCATAATTCACAAAACAAAATTAAATATAACAAACTGTGTTTAAAGTGTGTGTTCTACCTTTAAAAGAACAGTTGAGGCTGAGATGGATGGTGTGAAAAACTGTGGTTAACTCCAGGAACTGACTATAAAGTCAAGTGTTCAGAGATCAAGACTGGGATCACTAAAGAGAATTCTAGCTATGCTTCAGCTGTTCTAGTTTTTCTAATAAACAGAACATAGAATTTCAAAGAGAATAAGGAAGAGAAAAGCTGCCCAGAGGCCTGAGACAGTGGAAGCACCTTGAGTCATACAAACTTACACCCTGTAAAAAATAAATAAATAAATAAATAATAAAAATAAAAAGCTTTGACCACCATCTCTTTGGCTTTGCTTTGATTTTCTTTTGTGAGGAAGTTTGTTCAGAAAGATCTAGCCTTAAGAGGTTCCGAGAAATAGCCAGGGAAGCATGTGTTCTCTCACCATTGGTTGTCACTTTCTGAGTCACAGTGCTCTCCATTGAGTGAGTGTGGAGTTGGTAGGTTAAGGCTGATAGCAGAATGTGAATGTTTACCAGATAAGGCTGTCAACATTCCAACCTATCAAATATATTTTTAGTTTTATTTCTTCAGAGTTCTCAGACTCTAAAATTTATGTAACTTCTGTTTTGCTTTATACTTTGTTGTTTGGAATATACGTGGTGAAATTTTTCCAAGGGATTACATGATGACAGACTCTTAAAAAATAATAATGTGTGGGGAGAGAAAAACACAAGGAAAACAGACAACTAGCTCCCTTTCTCAGCTCCTCTTATTTGATAAGGAGATGTCTTAAAGGGCAATATTTTAGAAAGCTTCATTCTTTTCTATTATCTCAATTGTAATTTGTTGTTGTTGTTGTTAATTTTGGCTGAAGCCTTGAAGACTTTACTTCTTTTTAAACTGTCGTGTGTATGTATGTGTGTGTGTGTGTGTGTGTGTGTGTGTGTATGTATGTGTGTGTGAAGATTTGTGAGCATGTGTATGAAGGCCAGAATTTGACTTAAGATATCTTCCTCTTATATTCTCTACTTTGGTTTTTTTGTTTGGTTGGGTTTTTTGTTTGTTTGTTTTATTTTATTTTATTTTTTTTAAATATAGTCTCTCAATGATCCCAGAGTTCGTTCATTGGCTAGTATGGATATCCGATGATGATCCATGCAAAGCTTTTCTGTGCATGTGAAGAATTTGTATTTGGGTCCTCATCCTTGTGTGGCGGACACTGAATAACTGAGCCACCTCCTCAACCCAAAAGCTGTTATTATAATTGGAAATACATACTTGAAACCATTATGTACCTTTTTATACCGTAAGTTTCAGAAAAAAATATCTTACATTTACGCTGGAAATTCCCCACCCAACTCTTTCTCTGAAAATATACCACCTAGAAGCCAAGGTCATGGAGTACCATGGCCACTGTTCACTACTTGTAGATCTTTGCTGGCATACTGAAATGAGCAAAAGTGTTTTAGAATTTGGAATACATAAGCCCTTTGAAACTCTAAGAAAGTAATGGATGTCCTCTCATCTTCATATATTTTTGACCCCCATATATCTGGAACACAGAAATCAGGACAGTTACTGACAAAGGTTTTGGGCTACTCTTTGGTAAATTTAGTGTTGTGAGACACATTAGGAAACAAATGCATTGATTCTGGCTAACTGCTTGAGTCATAAAAAAAAAAAAACTTGTAATTTTTACTTAAAAAATGCTTGTATGAATTCTTCAAGAAATACAGCTGATTAAATTATGATCAAATTTACAAAATCTATTACATAACCTCTCCAACATTCATTCCTACCGTCTTGCCCCCACAACTTCATGTACTTAAGCTTTTTTTTTTTTTTTTTAATTAATCATTGACTCAATTCTGAGCTTCATATATATTTCTGGGTGCAGGGTCATCTATTGAAATAGGGTCAGCCTATCAGGAACCACATTGTCAATAAAACTGATTCTCTTTTGACAAGAAGTAATCAACTGTCTGCAGCTCTTCAGTACGGGCTGGAAGCTTGTGAACACATCTCCACTCCATACTAGGCTACTGACTGGCTTGATTTTGTGCAAGTCTTACTCAGATAAACATAGTTTTTAATCAGTGGTCCTGTATTGTCCATAAGACACTGTTTTGATCAGATGCCTCACAACTCCTGAATCTTAAAAATATTTCTACCCAATCCTTTGCTATTGTCCCTTACCCATGCTGAGAGAATATGATAGTGATACCCCATTTCTGGATGAGCCATACACTAATACTTATTCATTGCACATTGACTAATTGCCAAATTCTGTGTTAACCACTATCTACAGTTTGAAGAAGTGTCTTTGATGAAGTCTAAAATCTTAACTAATCTTCACAAGATAGATGTAACTTTAGAGGGGAGATTGACATTATGCACATATAGCAGAAAGATGGTAATATGTAAACCCCTAGGAGCCATGAGCTCCCAACCAATGTGATATATTGTATATCAAATAAAGCTTGCCTGAGGATCAGAGGACAGAGCCTGCCACCAGATTAAACATAGAGGCCAGGCAGTGGTAGCACACACACCTTTAATACTGACACTCAGGAGGCAGAGATCCGTCTGGATCTCTGTGAGTTCAAAATCACCCTGGACTACATGAGATCAATTCAGTCTAGGAGAGAAACAGAGTCAGGCAGTGGTGGCACACACCATTAATCCCAACACTTGAGATTTCTTTGCCTTTGCTACTAGTATTTGGGAAGTACACATGCCATTAATCCCAGCACTAGAAAGGAAGTGAAATGGCTGGGGGGAGAAAGGTATATAAGGTGTGAAGAGAGAGGAACTAAAACCTTTTTTCAGCTGGAGGCACTTTTGACTGAGGAAGCTTTTTCAGCTAGAAGCTTTTCACCTGAGGACTCAGAGACATTAGGTCAGAGGATTTGTGGAGTTGGCAAGGTGAGATGTGGCAGTGGCTTGTTCCTTTGTCTCTCTGATCTTTCAGCATTTACCCTAATACCTAGCTATGGGTTTTTACTATAAGACCATTCATGATTCGTGCAACAAACCACAGATACTTGGCCAGACTTACAGTACAAGGCCTGAGTTTCCTCTTGTGGAACAGGCCTTAAATTCAATCAGAAAGCAATTAGTTATTTCCATAACATTCCTAGAAATATTGCATGTGTGGTCATGACTTGCTGTATTATTAACTTTTCTAATGCTGTGATAAAACAAGATGATCAAGGCACCTTATTGAAGAAAGAGTTCATTTCGCTTTACAGTTGCAGAAAATTTGATTCAATGACAAGATAGCACGACAGAAAGCATGACAACCTGAGAAAGGAGCTAAGCACTGGCATCCTTTGCCACAAGCACAAAGCAGAGAGAGTAGACTAGAAATCCCTTGAGTCTTTAAGCTCTTCAAACTGCCTACAGTTACATTCTTCTTCCAGCAAGGATGTACCAAGTAAACTACTATGAACAGTGCCATCAGCTGGGAAAATACTCAAATGCCTGAGCCTATGGGTGATACTTCTCATTCAAATCACCACACTTGTCATGTCATTCATTATTTCAGTTCATAGGTTCACAATGGAAAAGTTCACAATTGGTAACTTTCTTCCTTCAGCATCCTGAATAGCATCTGCCAGCATCATGAAGGATAGCCAACAGGGATGAAACATCCTCTATGCAAAAGTTTTATTCAATACTTTTATTTTTTGGTACGTGGAATTAAGAAGTCATTTTGTTACTTTTTTTTTTTTTTTTTTTTTTTTTTGCAAAGCAATCACCCACCCGGAGGCAGTGGCGCATGACTTTAATCCCAGCACTGGGGAGGCAGAGCCAGGCGGATCTCTATGAGTTCAAGTCCAGCCTGGGCTACCAAGTGAGTTCCAGGAGAGGCACAAAGCTACACAGAGAAACCCTGTCTCTAAATACCAAAAAAAAAAAAAAAAAAAAAAGAAAAGCAATCACCCATCTCACCCAGCTGTGAACAATTTGAGCTAAAATGGCTGACAGACTTGACAAGAAATGCCCATTGGTGCAGTAGTGACACAGACCTTATGAGCATAACCATGATGAGGAGAAGTGATAACTCCCCCACCCATGTGACATCTCTACAAGTTGTAAGAAAAACCGAACAAACAAGGGAAAGGGGTCATGTTGTGGTTCCTTCCTTTTTTTTTTTTAATCCTGGCATGATCAGACACTGGATGGCCTGGGAATTGAACCCAGGTCCTCTGGAACATCAGTCAGTGCTCTTAACTGCTGAGTCTCTCTCTCCGTAGGGACCCCTGAGACTGCAGCTTCCAACACCATAACCAGCCACTTTATAATTGAATTTAAGACCTATTACACAAGTTGAAAACCTTATATGACACTGATACTGAGGCCAATAACCTGTATCTAGATGCAACAGAGGCCATAGGTAAGAACTCAGTACTATTTTTCTACTAAATTGGGCATAGTATGAATCTGACTCATAATGACTTATTGGCATACCCATAGATTAGCACATGTCTCAGCTTTCATGAAAGAAACCTCCTTTTGCAGTAGATGACAATTAACACGGAGACCCATAACTCATTAACCTACAGAGAATAAAGTGTATTTCTCATTCCCAAATGAGATATCTGTATCATACTCCTCCCCACAAGGTTCCATGATCATTGTGGAAGAGAGGGTAGAAATATTGTAAGAGCCATAGGCAGTAGATTACTACAAAAAAATTGTAACAGAATACACAAAAACTACCCAAGCTCAAGCCAGACAAAATTTTAGCATTAAGAGAGAGGTTAAACATCATTCCCACCAGGATCTATAGAGCAATTGGCAATTAATAGCAGCTGGAAATAGGGAGAGACAATTTTCTTTATTAATATGACATCTGGCAGGTTGAACATGCTCTAGTGGAAGGCTGCACATCTATTGTATGGGCAGCATAAACTATGTTTGATGGATTTGTTTGTTTGTTTACTTGTTTGTTGATAGAAATTTGAGTGGGTAATGATGAGGATAAGTATAGGGAGAAGTATTAAGATCTGTAGCCCTTGGAAGAATTGGGAAAGGTAGTGAATAGGATAAAAATACATTGTATGAAATTCTTAAAGAACTAACTAGAAAAAGTGGAAAAAGACAGACAACTATACCTTTGTCTTTAGAAACACAAAATCTCCAAATATCTGTTGATTATTTAAAGACTTCCAAACTGAATCCCACAAGTTAAAAAAAAAATCATGCTTTGAACAAAGAAACTTCAGTTTCAGGATAGATTAAATCAAATGTTATGTTTCACAAATGTGGGTGTTATGTTCCTGCTAAAAGATGCCTTTCCTCTCATCATCATTATCATCATCATCATCATCTTCATCATCATCTTCATCATTATCCTATACCTACAGCAACTTCATCTGAGCAGAGATATAATGCAACAACCATTCTCTCCTCTGGAATAAAATCCATCATCCATTTTATGTGGTTTATGTAAAAATATTCTGCCACTTTTGAGTTATCTATTGAAAGATCAGTATGATCGCACAATCTTAAATCTCAACATTATCTGGTCACCTTCATAGCACCACAAGTCACACAGCAGGAAATGCTAGACTATAAAAATCTATTCTCTGAAGAGAAAGAGTATTACTTAGGGTAACTGGGTTTCAGATTTTTTGTTGTTGTTGCTTTTATTTAGTTTGGTTTTGGGCTTGTTTGTTTATCAAAATTTCTTCCAACCACATGAAATTTAGACATTTCAGACCATGAAATTAAGGCTAATAAGTGAAAGAAAGTAAGTATGTCAGACTCCCCTCTACTCATTTTCCACCTGATCTGCTCCTAAATTCTAAGTGTATTTACTGTGAGTATTGGAAGCTGGTATATAAAACCAAGTAACTAGAGAGTTTTAGTTATAGCATTTCTCTGTGTGTCAATAAATGTCATTAGCAGTAGAAAGAGAAAAAAATTAGCAGGTCAATTCCCCCAAAATCAGTTTCCTGAAATATCAATTTTCTGAACACAAAATTGCCAAAAAACAATTTGCTGAAGCACTGGTTTGAAGAAAACAGACTGATGTTTAAATTGTATGTTGCCTCAGTCAGCTTATCCTTATGGGCAGGGCAAAGCAGAGTAAACCAGACAAACAATTGCTAAATAAATATCTAGGGCAGAGTCCCAGACAGAAGTGGGGGAACAAAAAGAAGAGTGCTGCAAGAGTCCAGGATAATGTCCTTCAAATTATTACTTCAGGGAGAGGAAAGACAAAAAGACAAGCAGGGCTCAGACTCTAACACAAAGGGAAAAAACAAGGTCTGGGAATGGCAGAAAATATGATTGCCATGAACCATAGGTGTTTTCCCAATGACACCAATCGGTTTCACCCACACTCTGCTCACCACCTGGTCATGGGCAGTTCCCAAATCTATATCACCATTAGCAGCAGCAGCCCAAGAGCATGCCCTCAGCACCCTCAGTGACAGCACATAAACTAAGGAAGTGTAGGCAACATGAATGCCAAGAACTGCATGGGATACCGCATAGGGCCCAGGACTCACTTTGTTAGGGCATTTGAGTGTGCTGGTGCCCAGCAAGATTTATCAACTCCTAGTTTATGGGTTTCAAATCTACAGCCAGGAAGGATCCCTGCCAGCCAGCAGCTGCAGAAGCTCACCAACCAGTATTTCTAATATCACACACACACACACAAACACACAACACAGGCATGGACACATGTACTCATGCACACACAAGGGTACACACCTTGTTAAAATGCTTTTTGGCTGACAGTGCTCCCCACAAGAACCATAGACTAACAGAAAGCCCGGTACCAGATGTAAGAAACCTCCTTTTAAGGGTTGATAGGGTAATTCAAGTGACTGCAAAACAATATAGATAATTTGAATAGCCCTTTCAGTCTCTCAGGGTTTGAAGGTAGGCCACTATTGGTGAAGACATCAAGCAATTAAGACACATGACTCAGAAAATTCCATCTGAATCTGACCTGCCTCCTTCCTGAAGTTTAGTTTCTATGTCTCAAGAAAATATTAGGCACATTTCCAAGAGAAAGAAGCAATTAAATACTCCTACCCAGCTGCAACACCTATAAGCCAGGACAATTACCAGAATGGTAAGATACACATAAAGGTGCAACCAAGAGCTACCTAATTATGCTTAGGGTCCACTCAGTGGGAGGAAAATCACATCTGGTACTATAAACCTAGTTAGGCTTCCTGGGGGCTAGTAATGTCATAGAACTTAGAAAAGAATCCATTACCACCAATTTGCCAGATTAGCATAATTCTTTACTCCATTCTAAATCTTTTTCTTATACCACTGGAAAGTGTAGCACCATTCCTCATGAAAGAAGACTCTCTTTACAACTGGATACCAAACAGAGACCAACAGATCATGGGGAGCCCAACCCCAGAGGATACATCTACATCATAGTCTTGCATTATGGCCCAAGGGCTATCAAGAAGAGGGGGCTAAAAGGTTGAAAGAGCCAGAAAACTAGTTTCTCTTATAAATGACTACTTAAACAAGAATAAAACAATGGCAATATCAGTGGACCTGTTAACATGAGAGGTAAAATGTTTACCACCCTTAGAAATAAAAACACAGTCAAATTATAATTGCTGGGAGAAGGAGAATTAGCCTCTTCCAGGGATGAATTCCCTTATGGTTGCTCAATACAGACTGATAAGCCTTGAAACCACATACACACCACTAACCAAAATGTGTGTGTGTATATATGTATGTGTGTGTATGTGTGTGTGCTTGTATGTGTGCATAAACACAAAAATACATATATGTGTACCTATTTATACATGTAAATATATATACATACATATGTGTGTGTGTGTGTGTGTGTGTGTGTGTGTGTGTGTGTGTGTAGTGGGTAGCCATTCCAGCTTTGACCTGGAAGTTCCAATCCCTAATGAGGCTTCAGTAATAGCCACGCCTACAAGGCAGGTCTGAGAGTGGATGCTGAAGACCTGAGATCTAGATGCGCGGGTTCTCTTGGTTCCTGGACCCAGGACACTGCTGAAGGTAGACCAAGTAGAGTTCTCCATTGAACACTGCTGGACTGCGCTACACCTTTCCCAGACCCTGCAACCTATCCCTTCACTTGTAAGTTACCCCACAAAATAAACCTCCCTTTTAACTATGTGGAGTGACCTTAATAATTTCACCAATATCTGATGCCCAACATGGGGCAAATTCCAAAAGGCCTGGGCAGCTCCCACCCTCAGTTTCCTCCCTGGCTAGCAGGCACTTGAAGCTGCAGGGTACGACCTGCAGAGCTCCATAAATTCCTGAAAAGGAGCTAATCGGGTCTCAGTTTGGATAAGCGAAACTGCTGTGAGTGAGGCTCCCCGAGTCTCCTCCCTGAACACTGGCTCCCCATCCTAGCCGGGGGGCTTCCACAGTTTCACCTAGTTAAAATAGACATGGCACTGTCCCAGGCAGCGGCATCCTACAGAGGCACAGAGAGGGCTTGGAGCCATGCCTGCTGGATAGGTATAAGATATTATGGTAGATTATTGTATACACTAGTAAACAAATTTAGTAAAATAGCAGCCTTAGATAATTTACAGTGTAATTTGCACTGTCATGAATTCTTATATGTTGATACAAATATAAACTATTCTTATATTCCTGTTTAAGATATTTTGTATATTGATACAAATACAGAACTTTATTTGTTATAATGTACACATATTTTTTACTCTTATTTGAAATATTTGTATATTGATACAAATGTAAATTTATATCTGTCATACTGTATGTATGTTCTCCTTCTGTTCAAGTTATTCTGTATACTGATATATATTTAAGATTATTGTCATATTGCATATTGTACTATACATTCCTACCTCTGTTATAAATATCTTGTGTATTGTCACAATTTTGAAGTCATTGTCCTTTACCGTACATTTGCTTATAGACTGTTTAACTTGTTTTCATGAAGCCTTAGTCCTTAGGTTATTTAGGTAGATAAGACTTACAGATTTATATTTACCTATGCTTGTCATCTCTATAGTTAAGTTAGTAAGGTTACCCAGATTCACAGATAACATAGGTCTGATGGACAGGTAGTCTTCAAACACTTCATGGACCTAGAGAATATGGCATTTAAATAACTTAGAATTCTGTTGACGCGAGACAAAATTGCTTCTGGCAGCACCAATTTGATCCCGAGAGAATGTTGGGCTTCTAAGACATTTCCAGTTGGAAGTTTGTCTTCTTGGCACAAAATGGCCTATTGGGCAAAGAACTGCCCTTGCCTCAACTGCTGACAGTATGAATGCTATCCTTCTGGACAAGCACGACACAGGGAAAAGTGACTTCTGAACTCTGGCAAGACAGGGTAAGATGGTCTTTCAGAATTCCTGCTTCTGAAAATGGTCTGTCAGATACTCTAGGCCTGTAGCCAATTTGAATGCACCAACAATGCTGAAAAACATTAGGTGACTGTCTAGGCTGCCAGCTGTCTCTGTCTACTCTTGCAAGACTCCCAAAAGTTGCTTGCATCCATCTTCCATTTCTCAGGTACCATTATATTCCTTCTCAGGTTTTTTTTTTTTTTTTGAAGATATCAAGGTCTGTTTTATTTTGCGTTCAACTGTAAAATGCCACCCTTGTAGGGCAGAGGATCGCTGCTTCTGAGTAGGGCTCACTGACTGCTAAGTTGTGGGTAGTATTTCACTTTGAGACACTGTTAATATCCAGGCTTATCCAGGTATAATGACCTCCCTATTTGTGACACATTGTTGAATTTTCTGGTTCTTTTAACTGATTTAGACCTTTTTCTCCCCTCCCTTTCATTGGAAGACTGGGATGATCCTGAACAGAGCGATAATTCAAGGCTGCATGGCTGTTGGTCATCCAGACAGAGTCAAGAGCACCCAGGGGACATCACTGGAAGGATATAAATTACTGCTACAGAAAAGGTAATTCTTCTGAGTGATCTGGCTCAAAACAACACATTTTCATTTTGCAGATTCTGAGCAGGAGTATTGAGGTGTTTTCTGGCTTGGATAGAACAATCACAAGGCATTTACACCTTATATTAATATTTCTATTTTAATCTAGAAGAATCTTGAAAATTTATGTCACTTAGTTTGGTAGTATGCTAAAAAGAGAAATATTGACTTCAAATGTTTCTATGCAGGTAACAAGCCACGTGAGCTTTATTTACTCTGTGAGCTCCAGGGCTCCTTGCATTGTGTCCATCTTTATAGTAAATTAGAAAACTTAAATTAGCATGTGTGCTTTTAAACTTTTCTCCATTTTTTTGAACATGGAATACTGTAAAAGTAAAATTATAGAAATGAAACAATAGCTGACTTGGATATAGAAAAAAATCATCCTGAGTGAGATAACCCAGACTCAGAAAGACAAACATGGTATGTACTCACTCATAGGAGGATACTAGATGTAAAACAAAGATGACTAGACTGCTACTCACAACTCCAGGGAAGCTACCTAGAAAACAGGACACCAAGAAAGACACAGGGATCGCCCAATGACAGAGAAATGGATGAGATCTACATGAACAACATGGACATGAGTGGGGGTAATGAAGGGCAAGGGTCGAGGGAAAGAGAGCTTAGGGGAGTGGGAGATCCCAGCTGGATCAAGAACAGAGAGGGAGAACAAGGAATAAAAGACCATGATAATTGAAGACCACATGAGAATAGGAAGAAGCAAAGTGCTAGAGAGGCCCACAGAAATCCACAAAGATACCCCCACAATAGACTGCTGGCAATGGTCGAGAGACAGCCCGAACTGACCTACTCTGGTGATAGGATGGCCAAACACCCTAATTGTCATGCTAGAAACCCCATCCAATGACTGAGGGAACCAGATGCAGAGATCCATGGCCAGTCTCCAGGTGGAGCTCCAGGAGTCCAATTAGTGAGAAAGAGCTGGGTTTGTATGAGTGAGAATTGTTGAAACCAAGGTTGGATAAAGCACAGGGACAAATACCCAAACAAATGGAAACACAAGAACTATGAACCAATAGCTGAGGAGCCCCCAACTGGATCAGGCCCTCTCAATAAGTGGGACAGTTGATTAGCTTGATCTGTTTGGGAGGCATCCAGGCAGTGGGACTGGGTCCTGTACTCAGTGCATGAGTTGGTTGTTTGAAACCTGGGGCTTATATAGGGACACTTTGCTCAGCCTGGGAGGAGGGGACTGGACCTGCCTGGACTGAATTGACCAGGTTGAACTCAATCCTCAGGGGAGTCTTTGCCCTGGAGGAGATGGGAATGGGGGGTGGGCTGGGGTGAACGTGGGGGGTGGGAGGGGGGAGAACAAGGGAATCCGTGGCTGATATGTAAAATTAAATTAAATTATAAAAAAAGATAAAAAAATAAACTTTTATTTAAAAAATAGTTCCACCATATCTTCTTTAAGAAAAAAATATGATAGACAGAGCCTATTTCTGGCCCATTCCAAGTCCTTCTCAGGTCTTTGATGGGACTGAAGACTAGCAGTTATACTTACAACTTAGTATATATATAAAATCTTAGACAGAACATATTAAGTATTAGATTTAGGTTCTTTAGGATAGGACACCTTTTGGAATGATCTTTATAACATGCCATTTACCCACGCTCTAGACTTCTCTGGATTTTAGTATGTGATTCTTGCTTGATATTGTTCACATTGTTTGTAGTTCCATCTTATCCAGGTCATTATCCCTCATTACTTTTGTACAATATTTGATAACCATTCCTTTGTATATAGTCTTGTATTAGGTTAGAACCTTCTTATTTAGACAAAAGGGGGAGATGTAGTGGGTAGCCATTCCAGCTTTGACCTGGAAGTTCCAACCCCCATTGAGGCTTCAGTAATAATCACGCCTACAAGGCAGGGCTGAGAGTGGATGCTGAAGACCTGAGATCTAGATCTGCGGGCTCTCTTGGTTCCTGGTCCCAGGATGCTGAAAGTAGACCAAGCAGAGTTCTCCAGAGAACACTGCCGGACTGTGCTATACCTTTCCAAACCCTGCAACCTATCCCTTCACTTGTAAGTTACCCCACTGCTGTGGGATGTTCTGTATGGCAAATGTGTTGCTCTGATTGGTCAATAAATAAAATACCGATTGGCCAGTGGCTAGGCAGTAAGTATAGGCAGGACAAGGAGGAAAATAAAGCTGGGAAGTGGAAGGCTGAGAGAGACACTGCCAGCCACCACAATGACAAACAGCTTGTGAAGATGCCGGTAAGCCAGGAGCCACGTGGCAAGGTATAGATTTATAGAAATGGATTAATTTAAGCCATAAGAACAGTTAGCAAGAAGCCTGCCACGGCCATACAGTTTGTAAGCAATATAAGTCTCTGTGTTTACTCTGAGTGGCTATGGGACTAGCAGGTGAGAGAGATTTGCCCTGACCTTGGGCCAGGCAGGAAAACTCTAGCTACACCCCACAAAATAAACCTCCCTTTTAACTACGTGGAGTGGCCTTAATAATTACACACACACACACACACACACACACACACACACACACACACATACACACATACATATATATGAGTATATGTATATATTTGAGTACCTGTATATATTTATATACATGTATAGGGAAAGAGGCTATCAACTTGAAAATGAGGCACATGAGAAGAGATTGAGAGAGGGTAAGTAAGAGGGGCTGGGAGGATAAAATAGGGGGAGGAGTGATATAATTCCATTTCAACTCAAAACATTAAATATGTGCTTTCTTTGTAATTGACTTTTCCCTAAATTACAAGTCCCTAGTACTTGCAAACAGCTTTTAGTTGACAATTCTTCTTATTCCTTCTAAATTGATACAATTTCAGGAACTTTTTATGCATAACAATTTTTGAAGTGTGAATGCCTTTTGACATGACTAATTTAGCTAATTAAAAGAAATTTGCATTAAATCAGAATTCTTTCCTGATGATAAAACTATATCACTTTTTTAGTGTTTTCAAGAAATTTTCAAGAAAATCAACCAACAAAGAAATAAGTCTGATGTTCATAGATGCAAACATTAGTACAAATGCTGTCAAATCAAAATCAGTGACACAGTCCCAACATCATCTGCCATAGTCAGGTGGGCTCCACCTAGAGATGAAAGGATGACCCAGCATACATGGATATGATGAATATCAGTGTGATGTATGGGATTAGCAGGATGAAAGGCAAAATTCTTCATCCTCTCAACTGGTGTTTGATAACTTGACCACAGGATGTTTCTTTACCATTAATATTATTTGATGACATGTTTCCTTACCGTTCATAGTAGTAGATGGGACAACTTTTAGGATTCTTGTGTTCAAATTGTCTCTTTCTTTCTATTTGGGGAGGAAGATTAAAGAATCTGTGAATTCTCTCTATAATGTAAGAACAAATTAAGAAAGAAGAATATAACGTTTTTTCCATTTCTGTTTTCCCAGCCTATGGTAAACAGGATTAATTATTAGTGCTTTAATTTTGTTTCAGTTTTTAGGATTAATTGTTAGTGTTTTCTTTTTAATCAAGTTTTTAATCCTTTGTTTGTTTGTTTGTTTTTCTGAAAGATCAAAATTTTTTTGCTTTTATCCTGTGATGCTGGGTCAAAAGAGAACAAACTAAAAAGAGACTGGTAGTTACACTCCCAACTACTATATTCCTTAACTTTGCTGCCTATAGTTTGGCTATTTTTTTTCTGATTAGCCACACTTCCTTCTGAGAACAGAATAAATTACAATTCTTTGTGAATGAACAGCTTACTTCTAGGAAATGATAGTCATATATTTTCACTCTTTAAATAAATATAACAAAAATATGCCCAATTGCCACAGAACTGTGAACTCCAACCTGTCATGTAAAACAATAGAATATGTGTTCCATCCTCTCAGCTTTCATTTGACTCAAAAGGGAGTCTATCTACTCCCTCAGGATGCAGAGTCCCCCATCTGCTGAAGCTGTCTCTGCCTGAGGACTGCATTCCCTTAGGCAAGCATTAAAAATAGGACACATTTACTTAATGTTTTAAAAGGAAACTTAATGAGAATATGTGTATCTGCATGAGTTTATGTACGTCACATGTGTGCAGGTGCCTTTGGAGACCAGAAGAGTCAGATGACTTGGAACTGAAGTCACAAGCAGTTGTAAGCCATGGCATGTGGGTACTGGGAACCAAACCTTGGGGCCTTAGAAAGAGCATTAACTCCTCTTAACTTCTAGTCTATTTCTCTAACCACTATTTAAGTATCTCAAACAGGACTCTTGTCTTCAAGCACTGATGAAACTAGCCACATAACACATGCACATACACACACAAACACACACACACACACATACAACACACACAAAATTTGAAGAAAGGTATTTATACACCAGTGAAAAAGTGGAATATTTTTGAGTACTGTTTGCTGTACCACTGTACAGATATGATTAACATAATGAACCCCTTAAGGCCTTGGAAATGTTCCTCCTATTTGACAATATTTGCTTAAGTAAAAGGCATAAGACACTCAATCATATGTAATTATACTGATTTAAGAAGTTTTCTTTACACAGATGTACACTAAAAATATTTTTCAACAAATGTTGACTCAATATAAATTTTCCATAATTTCATCAGTTTTATTCAATCAATTCATTTACACATCTGCTGTGTCATTATCTGGGTGCATTATAACATTAGCCTTCATGTTTAATAGATCATCACATAAGTGACAAAGGTGCTAATTAGAGAGAGTTACCGCTGAAAAATCGCACTCCTTAAGAGTAATACTGATAGGGCCTGGCATAGTGGCTCTCAGTTACTCTCCAAGAGTGGGCAAGAAGCTAAAATCGATGCTCAACACTAGAGAATCACACTATAAGGATAGTTGAGGCTTTTTTCTTTTCTTTTTTTTTTTTTTTTTTTTTTTTTTGGCTTTTCGAGACAGGGTTTCTCTGTCTAGCTGTGGTGCCTGTGCTGGATCTCTCTCTGTAGACCAGGCTGGCCTCAAACTCACAGAGATTCACCTGCCTCTGCCTACTGAGTGCTGGGATTAAAGAGCCTTTAAAAGGAGCTTGCTAAAACATAATATAGTAAGTGAATAAATAAAACAGTCACACTGGTTGACTTGTTTAATAATAACTTTCTTTTACTGGTGTAAACATTATTTAAAATACTTTTGTATGTACCTTTCATCTAAATTGTAATGTTTAGTAATCATTTTTTATAATTAATGGACATAGTAATTCATTAATTACAAATGTATACACATTACTTAAAATTATTAAGGTCAATAATACTGTTTTTTAAAAAGTATGACTGCTTAATGAAGTTAATACTGTTCAGAAAACAGCAAATTATTTGTATGACTTTTATTGATTTATATATCACTAGAAATATAATATTTCAGTCTTTATTATGACATTTTTAGAACTTCACAACAAACTGTGATGAGTTAATGCTTGTTGCAAACTTAAGATTCATCACTAGAGCTATGCAGCAAAGACTGCACACTGTACACATGGGCATTTTCTTCTACAGATGGTGAAATAATAGGTGTGGAACAATTTAAAAATTTTCAGGTATAAAAATAAAAAATATTTTTCCTTACTTTAATTATGAATAAAACTCTGATAAGGTTATTTTAATGCTACTGAATAAAAAGAAAAATCACATTTTATTAAAAAATTACATTCCAGACATGTCACTGTGTGGAATGCCTATTGGTTTGATTTAATATTATAATAGGTATATAAAGTATACCAAAATACTATTATTTCTTAATAAAATGCAATAATTAAATCCACTCAACTGAAACATTTTGTCAAAATCCCATGTGCTTTTTTTATATCTTTTTATTTTTTTATAATTTGATTTAATATTACATATCAGCCACAGATTCCCCTGTCCTCCCTCCTCCTGCCCCCCTTGCCCTCCCCCCAGCCCACCCCCCATTCCCATCTCCTCCAGGGCAAGGACTCCCCTGGGGATTCAGCTTAACCTGGTAGATTTAGTCCAGGCAGGTCCAGTCCCCTCCTCCCAGGCTGAGCAAAGTGTCCCTGCATAGGCCCCAGGTTCCAAATGGCCAGCTCCTTAGGTCCTGTCCTTAGGTCCCAGTCCCACTGCCTGGGTGCCTCCCAAACAGTTCAAGCTGATCAACTGTCTCATTTATCCAGAGGGCCTGATCCAGTTGGGGGCTCCTCAGCTATTGGTTCATAGTTCATGTGTTTCCACTAGTTTGGCTATTTGTCCCTGTGCTTTATCCATCCTTGGTCTCAACAATTCTTGCTCATACAAACCCTCCTCTCTCTCGCCAATTGGACTCCTGGAGCTCCACCTAGGGCCTGGCCGTGGACCTCTGCATCTGCTTCCATCAGTCATTGGTTGAGATTTCTTGCAGGACAGTTAGGGTGTTGGCCATCGTACCACCAAAAGAGAGGTTTGACCTAATTATCTAATTTCATATAAAGAAAATGAAAGTTCATCATTCATTTCAGTAGTCTTTTACATATGAACTAAACAGATATTCATTGACTTTACTCTATGAAGTTAGCAAGTCAACCACACAACTCATCAAGTGATGGATACCTGTGCGGACCTGCTCCACTAGCGACTTAGGTCACCTGTGAAAAAGTGGCCTGGAACTGAGGAAAGGTAAGCGCGCGCAGCGCTCTCCCCATTTCCCAGCCTTCCTCTTACCTAGAGACAACCAGATGCAGCTGGGAGTCAAGTCAAGCAAGAACTCCTTTATTGTTAGGCAATAAGCCTCTTTTATAGCAAAAACCTCAGAACACTAGGAGGGGGTGAAGGAACCAACCAATCATTTTAAAGGTCACCCTATTTACAAATTGTTTATGCCCTGACATCATCTCCTGTTTTTAGTATTTTTTTTTTCTTTTTTTTTTTGGTTTTTCGAGACAGGGTTTCTCTGTGTAGCTTTGCGCCTTTTCTGCAACTCACTCTTTAGACCAGGCTGGCCTCGAACTCACAGAGATCTGCCTGGCTCTGCCTCCCAAGTGCTGGGATTAAAGGCGTGCGCTACCACCGCCCGGCTCTGTTTTTAGTATCTTATCTTAGCATAAATAACTTGAGCTAATTTCCTTCCTCATTTGTCTCTAATCTCCATACAAACAACCCAAACTAACTTCCTCTTAGCCATCCTTTGTATCTATTCTCTGCATAAACAGCTTAAACTAACTTCCTCTGGTACCATTTGTATCTACTGTCAAGGAAAACAGCTTAAAGCTTAAGCTCTATTTGTCTAACTTTCTCTGGGCACCCTCTTCGCAGCCCATGTACGCCCCAGAGATACCCAGAAGAGCGCATGATTAACATGGTTAATCTTGATGGCAAAGTTGACTGGATTGAGATCTGCCTGGAGGTTTAGTGAAGCACAGCTCTGGATAAGATCTGCACTGAATGTGGGCCACAGGAAGAAGTCAGGCAGGAGGCCTGATGGGACAAAAATGAAATGAGTAAGCCTGCCTCTCTGAGAGGTCTGTCCTCTCTTCCTGTGGTTGGCTTCCTGCTCATGAAGGAACAATTTTCCTCTACCACACTCTCCTGCCATCATATTCTCCATCAGCACAGCTTCAAAACAAAACAGTAAACAGATAGAATTGAAAATTTTGGCATCACAGGTCATAATAAACCCTTCCACCTTCAAGTTACTTTATTTAATTTTTTTTTTTGTCTTGAAAAACTAAGTAATCATGGGAGAAAATGAAGTTCAATAGGATGATGTTGTTAATGACGTGAATTTTGCGACAACTAGAAAAATCAAAATTCAGTCTGGAAATCCATTTTATTTCACAATTTAGGAAACAACTGATAATGTCAGGCAGAGTTTGATCACAAAAGTAAGAAGATCAGAAGAAGAGAAGGGTTTCTTGTAGATATAAAAAGAGATAGATTCCTGCATATTTGGGATTTGGAAGATCAAAGGGCGGGAGACTTCTTTCAAGAAATATTCAAGTTGGAATTTCCCAGATTTCTGAAATTGGTCAATACAAATCTCTATAGCATTAAAATGTATAATTTTATAAAAATCTCCAGAGTAAAGGCAATTATCATTTTTGTCTGATTAGAGACAAATTAGTGAATGGGGTTTCAGTTGCCTGTGTAGAACAAGTGCTTTTCAATAGAGCATGTGATTGTCAACTCTACAGTCCATTTGATTGATTAGTAGACAGTGATCATCAATGAGGTTAAGTCTGGGTATGAGTGAGGCTGCTTCCAAGAGGATTGACTGAGTACTTGTACTGACAGCGAGTGGCAACATTCTCTAGACTAGGTTCCTAGACAGAATAAAACAAGACAAAGAAGAAACCCAAGAGAGCACTAGCATTCCACTATCTTTGAAACTTGATCTGCATAAGTGTGAGCTTGTAAGGAGCTTCAGCTCTGACATGCCTTCCTCACCATGATGTACTGTGATCTCCATTTCTTCTTCCATTTAGTTGCATTATGTCAGACCTGGGGTCACAGCAATGTGAAAAGGACCTGGTAATGACTCTAAACTCAACAAAAGCTGTTGCTGAAGCTCTGAATTATCTATCAAACAGCCGTGATTGAAAATCTAGGTTTTTATTTTTCTTCTATTTTCCGAAATTCGATCAAGACATATACTGCCTAAATATAACAGCTAAAGAATCTTGTAAATATATTTCAGACATACATACCCCTAAAGCAAAAAGAGAATGAGGAATGGGGGAACTCTGTGGTCCCTTAATCCTCACTAGCAAGTGACTTAAGGAGGAAGAAATGAGATCATTGTGTAGGAAGCATGTGTAACAAATATCCCAAAGCATTCAGACAGCATTTCTGCATTTCACTGCACATTTGAATGTGACACTGTGGGGTCATAGAGAAGAAAAAGGCTTTTCCTTCTCTCAGTTTTTCTGTGAGAAGTTGCATGTTTTGAAATCTCTCAAGGTCTGCAATGTAGTAGAGCGTTTCAATTCATTAAGAAGCTATTCACTGTCATTATGTTGGACAATGTGATTTTCTCAGATTATATGTCCCCTGTTTAGTATAAAGTGGCAGTTACAGACACATTAGCAAGGCTGCTTTGAAAGGACATTTATTTTGAAACACTAAGTAAGAAAGTAGAAGTAGCTAGAAATTGCCAAATGGACCATTTCAATTCATAGTAAACATAATTATCTGACAACTAAAGTCTATTGTGTTTGAAGAAGTTATATGTAGGATGAACAATCATAAATACAGTCTTTCTTGAAACTTGGTAAATATTTATATAACCAATAGTCAAATGAATACAATTCCATATAAACTTCATATGTGCAATGCATACATACATGTATAACTTACAAGCGTATATATGTGTACATTCATACATATCATGTATAATCATATATTACACATCAAAAATTAATTAATTTTGATGTAGTCATGCATTAAGAAGCTACATATTAATATGTAATTGAAGCATTAACTCGTCCTGGTGCAAGGTGAACAAGCACCTCCTCATGCCAGAAAGTCACAGTAATATTTGGTCTGTAACCACAGAGCAAAAGGCAGTTCCATTAAAATACCACTTGTCAAACCAATTGGCTGATTAAGTTTTCTTTCAGACCACAGTGTGGGATATTACTAAAGGAGTCTGTGTGACTCCAAAATAGTTGTACCACCACAAAATCTAACCCTACAATAGAAGAAGTACTGGCTGAAGCTGAATGATTGGTCCCACTTTCAGTTTTTATAAGTTCCTAAGATCATTTGAAATAGAGCAGAGGTAAGGGTTCTGTGGTAGGCCCTCCCCTTTCTATGGGAAATGTCAACATTCACACTATGATTAAAATAGACCTAGGTAGCACTGCTTTGCTCTAGATGCTCAACGGGTTGTAATGGTCACCAGGCCAAAGTATTTGCTACCTCAAGATGGTAAAGACATGATTGTTAATATCTGACGGTCATGGGAAGGGTACCGCAATTTTATATATCACATTTTTAGCACATGGTACACACACAAATACAAACACATAAACACACACACACACACACACACACACACACACACACACACGTATGTGTGTAATAGAATGATATTATGACTAAAAAAGAATTTATGTATGTGTATTAGAAACAATTGATATACAAATACACTATCAATCAGAATAAAGATTGTCATAAAAAGTTGAGCTAATAATAGAAAGTTATATTTTAAAGCCAGTCTAAAATTTATGAAACTATTCATTTACAAAATGTTGTAGCAATTTATAAGTAGCAGAGTTTTAATATCTCATGGAAGATCTTTACATATATTTCATATGTAATTATATTTACTGCTTGTTCCTGAAATGATTTCACTTGCTTGCCACTTTGTGCTACGAATTACCATAAAACAACTAAATTGTTTTAAGAAACTTTTAAGAGTTTCTTACCTAAACAGATTATCTCCACTGGTTACTAATTTATTTGAAGCTTATGAGTATTATCTTTGCTTTGTTGTGTTCCAGAAAGTCATAATAACTGTTATCTGCAACTTAGTTTAGGGGTCAAGAATGATGATTTACCAAGGAAACACAAGGAGAGCTGATAATCAGAGGCAGAACTTCAGCATAGACTTGGGCAGCAGAAATCTATTAATCCTGGGTTGCCCGAGGGATCACAGAGGTTGAGCGTTGGGCTTTCAGGGTGAGAAGAAGGCTGTACTGAAGAAAAATCCATGTGCTGAAGGTTAAATTTTCCTGTGGAGACCAAAGCAAGGCATGCTTGTGCCTCAAAGCAGACAAAAGAAGAAAAGGGGTGATGCATGAAGCCCCTGGTCAAATGCCAATAGTGATGTTTGATTTCGTACTGAAATGTAGACACTATGGTTTAATTGAGTAACAAACTGTTTGAAATATGAATTGAAGAACAGTGGTTTTATTGAGGGATCAACTTCCTGATAAGTTAACCAATCCCAAGAGGTCAGCCCTAAACACTTATGAGCAAGTGTGTGTGTGTGTGTGTGTGTGTGTGTGTGTGTGTGTGTATAATAAGTCATAAATTTGAGAAAGGAAGAATTGGATGAAGGAGAGGCATAGAATAACTAAATACTCTACTTACGTATGAAATTCTTAAAAATTAATAAAACTCAAAATTGTAAATTTTAAAATGATATCTGCAACCACCTTTCATAAAAAACGAGAAGGCCTTGGAATAGCTCATTCATTGAGTTACTGTAATTGGATGGGGATGGCCAATAAAAGAGGTCTGAGGCCATATAAGTTGTTTGGTCAAACACTGAGTTGATACCATTGAATTTTGTCAGTGTATTACTCTTGGGCCATCTTATCAACTTTGCTGGTACTTTTTATATTCTTGAAGCAGTAAATTTATTACAATATGATTCAATATACCAATATAGTAGAGGGGCCACCAACTTGGCTGCCAGAGAATGTTGACTTCTTTAAGGTCTTCAGTAACTTTGATGATTTAGATTATGTGGCTTTTGCAGGTACCATTTTGAACATTTCTTGGGTGGGTTTGCTGTGGGATGGTCTGTATGTCAAGTGTGTTGCTGATTGGTCAGTAAATAAATCACTGATTGGCCATTGGCTAGGCAGGAAGTATAGGCGGGACAAAGAGAAGAATTCTGGGAAGTGGAAGGCTGAGTCAGGGAGACACTGCCAGCCGCCATGATGACAAACAGATAAGAAGATGCCGGTAAGCCACGAGCCATGTGGCAAGGTATAGATTAATGGAAATGGATTAATTTAAGCTGTAAGAACAGTTAGCAAGAAGCCTGCCACTGCCATACAGTTTGTAACCAATATAAGTCTCTGTGTTTACTTGGTTGGGTCTGAGCAGCTATGGGACTGGCAGGTGATAGAGATTTGTCCTGACTGTGGGTCAGGCAGGAAAACTCTAGATACATGGGTTAGTTTTTAAAGACTTTATAACTTTTAGTATACATGTGCAGGGAGGTGTGGGAGATAGTGCATGCCAGTTCAATGCCCTAAAGGATAGAAGAGGGTGTCAGATCCTCTGGAGAAGAGGTTGCAGGCAGTTATGAGCCATCATAAATACCAATACTCATTGTAATTATTATATTAGCAATAGGGAAATTAACTATGCCTAACAAGATTGAAAACAGTATATAATATATGATAATTTTGCATATAATCTTAACACAAGGCTAATACCTAAATCTTACACGTGAAGATGAATGCCACAATTACAAGATCAAGTTGTAATTACCAATAAATTCAAATACACACAGTTAATTTCCTGACATTTTTCTCTCTCTTGGTTGACATAAAAATTTAAAAACATTATATTCTAATAACTGTTAGTTTTGTACTTGGAAATTTGTAGAAAAGGTAAAATTGCATGAATTATCACTATTGCAGTGTAAAATTTCACTTAATATAAAATTGTATTCATATTAGATACTTTTAGTACTCACATAGCATCAGTGTTAGGAAAAAGTACATGCCTCCCACATCATGCATATTTATGAATACAATTTATATGTTAATTGAAATTCATCTACATTTACTCAGATTTCATAGAATAAATATCAGGTTACATTTGACAGCAGTATGCTTACCATTCATATAATTCAGCTAGTCATCCCTTTGGGAAAAATTATAAGTCTTTGTGATGTTTAGCAAGAAAACTTAGATATCCACATATTCTTTCAGAAAACAATATATTCTCTATTTTCAGCTAGAAGGTTTACATTATTTTCACAAACCTGTTTCTCATGATAAATATATGTTTATCTGCATGATTCCCAAGTGAGAATGTTTACAATCAGGCTTTTTTCTCCTCTGCATTAGTGAATGTGAGTATGTTAAGGAGGAAATAATGCTATTTATTCTTAACTTTTGCATTCATGTTTTCATGGTAATGAATATTAATTCAAAATAAATATGCTGTAAAAAACTATGAATGCCTTTCTATCAGCAAACTGGCAGAGATCTTGGCTTTTGGTAAAGAAGAATGAGCTTGCTATTTTGTCTATGTATAGATCATAGTTACAGGTAAGAAAGTGACAGAAAATAAAAAAGAATAAAACTGCAGGACTTGCTTTATATTTTGTTACTGGTATTTTGAACAGTAGTAAATGAGTTGGAATATAGCATGGCCACTGAATTAAATTTATATCATCCATAAACTGCACAAGCTGTACATTGAAAATTACAAACAGGGCAACTGATACACTGTGATGTACTGGTGTTTCATAACTCTAACAAGAATTGTTATCTTTCTTCCAATTCTATTTACTATAAAACATATACTTTAGAGGTAATAAAATAGAATTTTGTAGAGTTAGAAGACAGTATATAAGAGAAAATGGGGAAACTGGAAGATGTGGTTAGGGTGAACACGATCATAATGATGATAGACTGCATGAGATTCTCAAAGATTAAATAAAAAGTATTATATTCCAAAGGGAAGTTTATACCAGGGAATCTTTGGGAGAGCTGGTAACAGAAAGTGAGCCTTGGGACTGGATCTGGAGGAGCAGAGGAAAAGGTGCAGATCTGGAATCAGCCTACCTGCCTCCAGGGCAGAAGTGGCCTATGGGTTCCTAGGCAGTGTCTGATGGAGTTGGAGGCTGGGATAAAGCAATGGGCTGGGGTGGAGGGGGATTGGGAGGGGAAGATCTGTGGGATCAACTGGAGGTGAGGGCAGGGTGGGGAGGGAGGCAGCAGATGTTTTATTGCAGAGCTAGGGACATAACTGGAGGATTTGATTTGGAGGACCAAAGGAAAGGTAAAGGTCTGCATTTAGCTTACCTGCTTCATCTCTGGTTTAGTGTTTTTATGGGATTCCCGAGTGTATGAAGGTGTGGGTCTTTGATTCTAGTGCTTTGTGTTGGGCCCTTTTCCTTCTACTTGTTTATAGTGTCCAACTTTAATGTGATAGTTTTGTTTTATTTTATTATATATTTTTGTTATTTTTTAAAAAATGAATATTTGAAAACCTAGCAACCATGGCAAAGGTTAACAAGTGAACTGTCATTTACACCTGTTGGGAGAAGGGAAAAATCAGTTTTCTCCAATGAACTGACACTGTCTATACCAACCACTCCAATATATAATGTATTGTTGTGTGCACTTACTTGTTTACAATTTGGTGTTTATTTGTTATTCTTTTTGTGTGTTGCTTTATTTTATTTTATTGGTACTGGTGTTTTTGTTGTTCTATTGGGTTCCTGTTTGCTTTTGACAAAGTACTTAAAATTGGTTGGGTAGGGAGAGAGAGGCGATCTGGAAGGACATGGGGGAAAAGAAGAATATGATAAAATATATTTAAATTTAATTTAAAATTTGTTTCAAACAGTAAAATATATTTGAAAAAAAGAAGCTGTTAATCAGAGCTTCTTGGAATTGAATAAAGTTTAACGTTGCTAATATATCTTAATTACTTACATAATTAGAGTTCAACAGTGCCATGTTTTTATTAAAATCAAATCTTCTTACATACAAATTAAATATCTCATTAAATTTCAATAATATGTAAAAACCAATTCATAATAATGCCTTAAACACTAACAATGTAATATTGTCAGAAATCTGTAGATACTTATTTAAGGAGATCAAAAGTTACATTTGTAAAAGAAATCTCCAGAGCTACCTATGGTGACATTTTTTTTTTTTGAGCTTCCATTCATAGAGTAACTCATGTGTATTGTTCAAGCATGGTTTTACTACTTATTTTTTGTTTATCTATGAAATAATAAAAATTGTGATTCAACTTTATTTGTGGTGGCTATACATTATAAGTTATTTTATTCTTTCTAAGAGCTCTACTGATCTACCTTTAAGATGCTTTTATTCAGTATTTATAATTTGTTTTTCATGTGCATATTTTTATTCTACCAAAATTTCTTCTTTACAATTATTTCTCTTTGCTTCTTCATTTTATTTCCTAAACACTACTTATAACATATTTTACTTGCTTATTGTATGCAAGTTATGAATTTTCCACATTTATTTCATAATAGCACAAAAAAAGATCTTCTTGAAAAAATTTTGGTATCGAATTGACTGGGCTTCCTGAGCACTGCTTTACTTCAAGCTGTTCTGTAACAGTGACCTTACATACAACAATTATGGGCAGCCTTATGAGAGAAATTTAATTAAATTTTCATAGCAGAGTCTATATCAGGCTTTGATGATGTAGCACTTAAACACAATATGTGCCTTATTAAATAAAAATTAACAATCCGTTTTGTAGAATTAATCATGAAAAACTGCATTATCACATAATCATTAAAGAAAAATAAAAGAAAGGCAGTTAAGCTGGAAAGAATTCAACACAGTAATCATGCTACTTACAGGAAATATCCCACATCTCATACTTTCCACAATTTTTGCTTATCTTTTCGTTTTTCATTTATGAAACTTCAATTGCAGCTTAAAGGGCTTACTCTTAAAGGAGGCATTATACACAGCAGCCCATTAACACTTAGGTCAGGATGAGGGAAGCCTAATTCAAAAGGCTTATGAACCATCAGATAAAGGGGTCTGGAGTACTGAAGAAGATATAAGAGACCATAGATGATGGTGATTGGGCTTTCTAAATTCAGGCTCACAGGACATGCTAGGAAGTACCTCTGAAAAGATACCTCTCAAATCAATGAGCTACAGGGTCTGCTTTGTCAAGAGAGGAAGATTCACGCACTCCAAGCTCCCTGAGTTCACCACAGTTGCTCTTCGAATTCTCTTCCCTTTTCTCTTGCACACTTTAGATTGCCAACAGTCTCTTCTTCATATCCAAGCAGTCCTTCTGTCCCCAAGCTAGTCTCTACCAAACTGACTAGGCTGCATGTTGTTAAACCGTTTACAAAATAAATCACTTCAATATACTATTTGAAATAAACTCATAACTTCCTGAACTTTGAAAGATGAAATGTTAAAATATGAAAGGACATTTAGAGAAAGGACATCTTTCATTTGGGACTTCTTTTACTCCCTTGTTGGGAGCTTTCTATTTCCATTTCATGCACAGGCCACACACGCTATGTGTGCACATGCTGCTTTTCTGATACTAAGTTCTCACTCATCCCATATCCTTGCTTTCTACTTTAAATTGTCATTTTTCTCTTCAATGTGTGTTAAAAATTTAATACCATCAATGAACTATCCATAACCCCTGTATGCCAATTATATTAGTCATATTCTTTCATCTATAAAAATATTTTCCACATTCCTGATTTTAATGTTTATTATTAATTTATTTATAGTATATTCAGAATCAAATATTGGAAAGTTATAAAAAATAAAGGTTTTGCAAATTATTCTCATGGAGATAATGATTTATGAAAAAGATAAAGATGTTGAGACTGTACACAGAGTAGTGATAACAGAGATGAGGATAATTCACTTAGAAAGAGGACCAGGGATGTAAGGAATGTTCCATAGGCACTAGGAACACACTTATTAAATTTGGTTTGGCATATTTGACAGTGAGGGATCATAAACACAGAGAAAAAGGACACTCTTGTATTGCATTTACTGACTTAAAAAGGGAAATCATTGTTTTACATAAATAGGATGAATTAATCAAGTCTATATCTCAATTTACACCTTAGTTACAACAGGCATTTGAGTTTTCTGATTCTTACTAAAGAAGACACTGGTCACCAGATCCTATATATTCTTTGAAAAAAGGTTAGGTGTTCTAATGGAAACAAATAAGTCTCAGGAACTTTAGAAAAAAAATTGACACAATCCACTCTCTCTAAAAAAATGTTGTCTAGAGACAGTGAGGAGAGCTCTCTGCATGAGGAAAATAATGAATACTAGGGGAATTGTTTTAGTTTCAGGAGTCAGAAGTTGAGTAAAGAAAAATAAGAGTTCCAACACCTAAAATTAGTCAGAAAAGACAGAACTTCTTACTTAGGAGGTAGTATTTCCTGAATTTCCAATCAGTGAATGCAGAGAAGCATAGGAGTTCCTCTACAAGGAATTCAGAGAAACACAAGCATCTGAGTCTGCCTCGGGTGTCTATCTGATGCACAGCATTATACAGAAGACAAATGCAGATCCTCTCACAGAAAAAGAGAGTGAGAAAACGTGTCTTTACCCATGACACACCTTATGTGTTTCATATCCTAAGACATGGTACTTTATGAAAACATATTTTTAATAGCTGGATATACTCACCTTTTATCATCATTTGCGTTGTTTTAATAGATTTTTGGGTATTTGTTTTCTGATTAAAAATGAAATTAGTACAAAAATAACTCATGGCACAAGTTGCCTTCGAAATAATATGCCTTCATGAATGATAAAAATAAATTTATTCTAATAAATAGTGGCTGTACTTCTATTGGTACTTAAATGATGTTATATTATCATGATTGCACCAAGCAACTTTTATGTTTTGAAGTTGAAAAAATATGAAGTTTAGAACCATTCCACTTCAAGTTGAATCATTGAGTTGCCTCTGCAACTATAAGCAAACTGTTAAATTCCCTTAAAGTACAATTTTCTCACTTTATAGATTGACTTACTTGGTACAATTCTACTACATGATATCCAGGCATAGTAAATGTTACTAAATACAACTTGATTCAGTAAAGACGTTACAGTGACCAGATGACTAATATTGTGTAGGTTTTGTGGGATGGTTACTCTCTGACATCATTACTTACCACTGTAACTGTGGCAGCCATGGTCATCACAGGGTAGGTAGGTGTGGTTTTGCTCCCATAATGATTCACTGAAACAGGTGGTAGTCTATGTTAAGTCTGAAGGCTATAATTTGCTTATGACTAGAACAGAAGAATGAATAAGAAATGTAATATTTAGTATTTTCTCCAAGAGGTTGTTTATCAGCAAAAAAAATATTTGTCAATGTACAAATATTTTCTTAAAACATTTAATATGAGTGATAATAAAAGGCAGCACAAACCAAACTACTTCTGGACTTATCCCAAAACTGTTCTGAATTATCTCAAAAGTTTCAATGGTTTTGAATACTTCAAACCCACAAAAATCCCAACCAGTCACTCCCTAAACACTCAAACATCTTCAAAGAGGGCTTTAAAAGCTTGCTGCTTCTCTCTCAAAGCTCTGTTTTAAAGGACTTTGGTTGCCTTACTTTAAAATTCACCAACGAGCCTGTAGAGACAAACATGCACAGAACTGCTGGGCTAAAATGGGGACAGCTGTCTTAAGTTTTGCTATGGTTCCACTTGTGAATTCTAGTTACATACTAGTTTCAATCAAGAATTCTACCTTCAAAGAAAGATGTAGAGTATATAGACATGAGCCTCAAGTGACCAAGGAAATGAAAGCATCTGACAATGTGTCTATATAGAGTAGTGACTTTTAATTTATTAACAGTTCTTTCTGGTACAATATATTCCTACTAAGAAAAACTAGAATTTTTTGTTTTGTTTTTATTGTGTATAAAATGAAATTCTGTGTTACAAATTAAACATTATGATTTATGAGACTTATTAAGTATTAGAAAAATTATAATTAGTTTTCTAGTGCCAGAGGCATTACTAAATTATTTGAGTAGAGTGCTGTTGGTTTTGTGACAAACCTGTAATAGCAAGTCAATGAAAAATAATTAATACGTCTCTCATCTAATACCTTCATATTTTTATTATTGTTATTATTTTTATTATTTAGTATTACAGCTGTTGGCTTTTACTGTAAGATGCAGTAATTGAAGGAGAACATTCATCTCTTTTGAAGGTCAGTGTGTAAACCATAAAATGTGACCCAGCTACCACTCCTCAGAATCTGAAGTTCATATATACAGAAATATATATATATATGTAAAAATAATGAAATTTAAAAAGTGACATCTATTATTAACTTTTTTTTTTTTTTTGGTTTTTCGAGACAGGGTTTCTCTGTGTAGCTTTGTGCCTTTCCTGGGACTCACTTGGTAGCCCAGGCTGGCCTCGAACTCACAGAGATCCACCTGGCTCTGCCTCCCGAGTGCTGGGATTAAAGGCGTGCGCCACCACCGCCCGGCTTTTATTAACTTTTATCTTGACCTGGTTTTAGGTTGGTGCTTATCAGATGACACCTACTACCTGCTTTGGCCACAGAAGAGTAGCTGGCCTTGCTCTTCCTCATCTGCATCCATCTGGGCCTAAGAATGAAGAGATGGCAGGTACTCAAGAGAAGCTGGGTCAGTAGTAATACACACACACACACACACACACACACACACACACACACACACAGTGTAAGTATCCATCCTTTTGGCTTTGAGCCACTGGATTCATTGTCATTTTCAAACTGCCTTTTTGCAAATCTATTAACAACTAAGTTTATCATCTAGGGATAGAGAGGCATGCTCAGGCCCTAAATCAAACATGAGAATAGGTTTTGGTAATGATGAACAGCTATGGACAATTTTACAACCCACCATACTAATTCATGATGATGACAGTATAGCTTGTATTTTACCATGTCTCACTTTTTTTCAGAAAAAAATTCAGAATAACAAATAACAACATGACTATTTATTGTTTTCTTGGGATAAATGAATCACTATAAGTAGCATAAGAAATGAGTGCACAAAGCATCCTTTCACCCTGCGTCTTAGTATGGGGTAGTCTAGTGATAGAGGATCGGACAAAGATTTGGACAAATACTTCACTTGAGAGATTAGCTCTGACTGATAAGAGTGGGAAGCCAGAGGGGAAAAACAACAGGGGAAATTCAGTGTGACATGAGATAAATGTGTTGCTTTAAAGACAACTTGTCTCATACCCTAGGAACCTTCTTAGTTGCTGTGGACTGTAACTCAGAATGATAAGGGGAAGAAAGAAACGCCTTATTTCCCTTTCATTTGTTCAGCACGGCACCTGTGGTATGAATGACTCCTCATTTCTGGCCTGCTGTGTTTGAACTCAGTACTTTTCCACTGGCTAGAAATGTTATCACAACAAAAAGCAGGAATATTAAGGAATTTATTCACCTAAAAAAAGAAAAAAATTAATAAACTGGGTGTGCATCATGGACAAACAAAATGGAAGAACATTAAAAGACAAGTCACAAAGATATTTACTAATTTTAACCATTTTCTCTGAAGAAAGTATCTTATATTCGATTTTATTAAGATTTGGCAATTTTCATTTAAAAATGTTCTAAAGTCATTCTGTAAATTTATAAATATTTATTTTTATTGTTGCAGTGAGTATTTTTTATATTCTGTGTATTTTCTTTATGTTTGAAATGTCTAAGACATAGGTGAAAGCAAAGTAGATAAAATGAATAGTGTGATTGGCCAGTTTCATTTTGTTTTCATATATCTATTTATTTATTTTATATGGACATGTGTATGCCTGAGTGTGAGTCTGTGCACCACATACGTGCATACCTAGTAGTCCAGAAGAGGGTATTGTATCCCCTGAAACTGGAGTTGTAGACAATAGTGAGCTCTCCAATATACTTGCTGGGAATCCAATCCAAGTTATCTATAAGAACAGCAGGTCTGGGAGATAAGAGTAGAATGCACCTGTGTTAATGGAGTATAAAGAAGCCATAGAGAGCTTGCTGTGTTGTAATTCAGCCAAAAAAAAAAAAAAAAAAAAAAAGAAAAGAAAAAAAAAGATATGAGACAAGGATTGAAAGGACACATGCTGTGGGATGTTCTGTATGTTAAATGTGTCACTCTGATTGGTTAATAAATAAAATACTGATTGGCTAGTAGCCAGGCAGGAAGTATAGATGGGACAAGGAGAGAGGAGAATTCTGGGAAGTGGAAGGCTGAGACAGAGAGATGCTTCCAGCCGCAGCCATGAGAAGATGTTAAGATACTGGTAAGCTACAAGTCACATGGCAACTTATAGATGAACAGAAATTGGTTAATTTAAGATATAAGAACAGCTAGCTAGAAGCCTGAGCCATTAGGCCAAACAGTTTAAATAATATAAGAGTCTGTGTGTTTATTTTATAAGTGGGCTGCGGGACTGCCAGGGCTTGGCGGGAGCTGGAGAGAAACTCTCCAGCTACAGATACACATTAGAAAGCTGGATGACTCTATCCATGCAAACAATGTTATACTAAATATCATCACTAGATCCAAGTATGAGCTATCTCTATAACATTGGGTCAAGAAGAACCAAGAAGCACATAGGCTCAAACAGTATTTTTATATCTCCTCTTCTAAATAAGCCTCAGCGATCCTGAGGAAGAAAGGAGAATAAATAGAAAAGATCCTTAAGATCTGGAACCCCACTACAACAGCATTCCCCAAACTCTGAGGAAGAGGGCACAGGAAATAGGAAAGATCCTTAAGATTTGAAACTCCACTAAAACCCTCTCCAAAAAATACTCAAAACAACTATTGCAATCATTGGCTCAAAACAACTGGTGTTCTCCACCGTGGATCAACATAAGACTAATCCTATCAACAGGCAAGGAAAAGGGAAGCTCCCCTGAGACCTTAACCTTTACTGCTGAACTCTCATCTATTGAATGACTTAGGGGAAGACTTGAGGTGATAGGGGGTGGGGAGACATTGCTGTATTTAGTTGGATACCCACTGATGATTCCACAGGCTCCAACACACAGTGACAATCCCATAGTCACTTAGACTTCCTTGATTAACTTCAGTGTCATAAAACATTATAAATACCATGAATGTGTGAGAGATGTATGCACTTCTTATATATGAAAATGTTTTTAAATACAAATATAGTAAAATAAATTTTCAACATTTGTAAATTAAAAAGAGAAATATAAAATAAATTTACTTTGTCACAAATAATTTACAGAGAACTACTATATTTAACTTTAATAAAAATCAACCACAACCCATATGTTCAATAGTTTAAACTTACATAATGCCACTTTTATTTCTTCTCTTAGGAACTCTGTGTTCTGTTCTTTAGCCAACTATTTGCTTAGTTGTTTTGTTTTCTTGCCGTTTAGTTTTTTGAGTTATTTGTGCATTCTACATTAGTTCTTTATCCTGTATGTGACTAGAAGCATTTTCCTCCTATACTGGAAGTTTTTGTTTGTTAGATTGGTTGGTTAGTTGGTTGGTTGGTTGGTTGGTTGGTTGGTTGGTTTGTCGGTCAGTTTTTGTTGCTGCTGTTTGCTTGTTTGGGTTTCTTTTTCAATTTCATGCATCCCTACTTGTCATTTGTTATCTTTATTTCCTGAGCTTCTCTAATCCTTTACCTATGCTTATATGTTTAAGTACAGCCCAGACTCATGAACATAAACATGTGTTCTCTGACATGTATTCCTTTCTTAGGTTCAAGTTTTACATATGTGTTCTTATATGGAAACAGGTACAGATGCTAGGGACTTGGAAAGAAGCTCCTGGATGTGAAAAACGAAAAGGGGATTCCAGGAGAAAATGATGAGAAGAGGTAGGAGAAGGCAAGTGACAGGAACACAAATAAACCTCTGCTGAATACAGAAAGATGAAGTAGGGATGGAGACAATGATGAAAGATAGGAGGGGGAAATGGGCAAGGCAAGCAAAATTAGTGTATGTGAAACTGTAACAAGGAGATCTGCTAGTTAGTAATTCTTTGTTTAAAACTGAAAATAATGAACTACAAGCTCTTTAGTATATTTAGTGCACAATTTGTCTGACAGGGTCATGCTAATTTATGGTATTAATTATGTTAATAATTCGGATGTAACATGGTCATTGCAAGAAGCTTTAAATTCTTTGGTAGTGTAGTCTCATAGCACCTAAATTCATCATTTTCTGTAACAGAGAGGGAGAATAGAAATCATACCAAGCAAGGGCTTCTTTCCTTCTTTTTTTCTTTCTTTCTTTCTTTCTTTCTTTCTTTCTTTCTTTCTTTCTTCCTCCCTTCCTTTTCTTCCTTCCTTCCTTTTTTCCCTCCTTCCTTTCTAAATAATTAATTTGTTAATTAACATTTAATAAAAACACTAGAGAATGAGTTGTGAGATAGTGTTTTAGTAATTGTCTCCTTGAACTTAAAACACTGCCCCAACTGAATAAAGTCATCAGTTCCTTGCTGAAGTTCTAAGCAGAAATCATAGTATATACACTGAAATCATTTGAACACTTCTGACACAGATAAGCAGTTTAAAGTGTTGATACTGCTGTTGCAAAGGGATAAGACCTCTCTCCTGGCAAGACATTTATCATTACAAGAAAAAAAATACCCATAATTTTATTCCCAATTCTGATATTATCACTCACAGCTATGGTCTCTGTTATTGCAATAACAAATTGTGAAATAATATTTCCCCCAGGAAAATGTGGGATGTTTTAATGTTTTATGGCAGAAAGACATTTTTTGCAGACATTGCAGGAAGCTAATGCCTTCTTTAAATTGTGCTATAATTCAAAGAAAACTATGAAATGCAGCTGCAAAAGTCAGCTAAATAAGCTTCTAACTTCTGTCTTTCTCTTTTAATATGTTTATCTTTGTTATTGTGGCTCACGTTTTGTTGAAGGTGTATCATACAATTTTTTTTTGTCACAAGTATCTTTGAAGAAAAAAGTACATCTAAATAATGAAGTGGAAAGGTCAATAAAAATCATAGATATGAACATATTAGGTCTCTATTTATATTTCAGTTCTCATGTGTTATACATTAATCTATATAACTCCTATTTATTAGATAAAATACTATACTTTGAGACTCAGTATACTTTGAGAAAGGCACAAGAGGAGGAAAAGGTTTACATGATTAGTCGTGGAAACTAAAATTTGTAGAGCAGACTGACAGAAACAATAAAGTTAATAATGTATTCTGAAATCTGTAATAAAATATTAAGACAAAATAGAATACATTACATATTAATAACCAACATCAATTTGAATAATATTACTTATATCTAACATATTTTTCTCATATAAGTAAATTGTGCTCTATTCAGTTGTATCAATGTAGTTTTGAGGTAGGTTATTTAATTTTTGATTTAGAAAAACAAAAACAAAATCGTGAGGAATATTTCAAAAACATAATATGGTAGCATGTCTATTCCCACCTTTCAAGAAATAGCAAGTTTGCGCTTCTTGTTACAACACCGCTCTATTCTTCCTGCAGGAAGTGACCTCCACTTCCACAAAATTGAGCACAATCACAAATATTCTGTTCCTTATTTTTGTACACTTTTAATGTTGCAAACCAATTGCTCAGTATCATTAAATTTAAAATTATGAAAATAGAGTCACAGTGCACATTGACCTTTGACTTACTTGTTATGTAATTTTCATATTGTGTCTTCATTAATTTTACTATTTTCATATGTGTTGTTTTAATTCATACTACTTATTTACTATGCACAACAATAGTGTTCTACCAATTTTCATTTGATAGACATCTGAAAATATTTACCAATTTTAAAGGAGGCAATTGTGGAAAATTGTTTTATATGTCTATCCTCAGGAAAACAATAAAAATCATTTTACCAGGATTACAATGAGTACATTATTACTGAAGTTCATGTTCAATTTTATTATGAAATGAAAAGCTTACAAGGGAAACAAAGATATTTAACATAGAATAAAAAGTCAAGAAGTTACATAATCATCTTTGGAGTTACAAGAAAACAATTGATAAAATCCAATACTCTTTCATTAAAAAGAAAATGAAAATAGAATGAAAGATTCTTGAAAAATGAGATCTTAAAAATAAATAGAAATGCCACTTCCTTAGCATGGGATTTGTTTTTCTTGTTGATATTTTATGAGTCTAGAACACCAAAGGAGACCATCTTACAACATGCCAATGACAGAAAAGTACACTTTCCTAGCCATGGAGAAACATAAGGAGGACACGCATTGCTGTAAAACTGGAGTGTTTGTTCAATCCTCTAAAACAACATCTTTTGAGATGTGCATTGGCAAGAAAGCTTGTGAATTCCTCCTGTGTAAGCATGTAATATGGGAAAAATAAAGTCCAATTTAACGTATTATTTCAAAGGAATTCTTATGCAAACTCTTTTAATTTCTAGCCTAACATTATATATTATTTCTTCAAATCAAGTAAATTCATATTAATAAATATATTAACATGGGTAAAGTGAAATACATCTTGGAAGAGACCTCCAAGTCACCATGCATGATTATTTAGCCACAGTTCTTTAAATTTTTGTATAAATATTAGACATAATTAATAGAGAGTTTAAAAAGTTGTCAGTGTTGATTTGTATTTGGGTTGATATGGCAGAAATTTGCATGACAAAATGGATTTGGGAAAAACCCTTGCATGTAGGCATGAATGTTCAGCTCATCTCCAAGCAAAGTATTAGCATATGATTTGAAAAAGAACCCTCTCTAACAAAAGATTCATAATTACTCTATTGTTTATTAGAAAAATAAAGCTACAAACCTTATTAATTAATGATTACCTTGAGATTTTCCCAAGTATGAAGACTAACTGAAATAAAACAGCAAAGGTTTTAGCATGTGTGGAGTTGAGGTGTTCATTTGACATTTGCAAACTTCTAATTGTAACAGTATTTGTGAATTTGACTTTATCTCCATGGAACTCACATTTTTACTAAATTCATGAAATATATATTTTCAATAAAGTTTTAAAGAATGATATAGTTCACTTTAAGGGACCAAGAATACTAAATTCCATTCTATAATGGTTATTGTTATCTTTGAAAAACAATATTTAGAACTAAATATGCCTTAGACCAAAAATAGAGAAAATAAAATAAAACAAAATATTTCTAAGAGAAGATTAGTGGATGATTTAGTTTGGAATTCCAAGACAGACCCAGTGAATTTTAGATAACGAACATTTAATTTGTCAAAGGCTTATGTATACAGGCCTGTGGCATATGGGTATCACACAACTGTATTTTATTTGTCAGGAAGAGGAATTCTCAAATTCCCATCCTTGCATTAATTGATCATGTTTTCTGGAAATGAATTAGAGGGTTCCTCTAATCCCAGCTCCATAAATAGTTATTGACTTTTTGATCGTAATAAACACTAATTAGATAAGATTGTTCCTTGTGGTAAAACGATAGCTGGAAGGGGTGAGGAATGTATGTCAATGCTTCATAGAGAACCACAGAGGATATTAGAATTGATACTGCTTGTATTAATATTTCCTCAGCTGCTGAATAAGAAACTATAACGTGTGTGTGTGTGTGTGTGTGTGTGTGTGTGTGTGTGTGTGTGTGTTTATCCTGTTTCTCATGTAATATTGGGGAAGTGATCAAGGTTTATCATTTATATTTTCTTTTATATGTGTTATCTTAAGAGACATCTGTTTAGGCAATTTGTTATTGTTCACTATTGAACGAGATAAAGTAATAAATGATTCTTTTGTCTATATCTTCTGTAATTAGTATTGTTTATAGTATTCTTGAAAATAATGACAACCAAAAAGATAATACTTACCAGGGTGATGCCTGGAGTAGAATTAGACTCTCACTATCTTGATTTCCAACCTACTATTCCATTCTTCCTATGGCTTTTTCCTCCTTTATAAAGATATAACAATGATTTTATTCATGTTATAATGGTTAGATATTATTTCATATTTGTAACTATAAATTCATATATTGATGCATACAATGTGAAGTTTTAATTATATTAATGTAATATAGAATGATTAAAATCAAGTTACATAATGTATGTGCAACCTTGATTATCTTACTATGAGATGTAAGTTAGAAATATATTCTCTTGTAAAATTTAAAATATATAAATCAGCCGGGCGGTGGTGGCGCACGCCTTTAATCCCAGCACTCGGGAGACAGAGCCAGGCAGATCTCTGTGAGTTCAGGCCAGCCTGGACTGCCAAGTGAGTCCCAGGAAAGGTGCAAAGCTACACAGAGAAACCCTGTCTCGAAAAACCAAAAAAAAATAAAATGTATAAATTGAGTGGCCCAGAAGTCTGGTCACTGGGTACATACAGTACAAGTAGGAGCTAACTGTAGACCCATATTTATGGTGGTATTATTTATGTGAATCAAGACAGTAAATTACCTATGTGTCTATCAACACAAAAGTGGTAATGAAAATATGTTGTATAAACATGTCAAAATGTTATATTTTCATAAATTGTGAAGTTAAACCTGTTCTTTACACAAAACTGATAAACCTGAGGATATACAACAATAAAACAAATCATAAAAATAATGATATATCAATATATTTGCAGTCTAAAATAAATGACTTGTAGGAAAAAATATATGTTTTATTTAAAATACAATTATATCAGTTACCCCATCCCTTTATTCCCTTCAGCCATTTTCAGCTACCTTCCCTGGACCCCTCCCATGCATCCCCAATTACAAGTGAACAGCCTCTTATTCCTTGGCTAATATTGTTATGCACAAAATTCAGAGATCAACAGATCCTAGAGAGCCCAGCCTCAATAGATATACCTACGTCACAGATACTACATCTATGACTCAGTGCACATTGTGGGGGATTGGGAAAAAAAATTTTCAAAATGAGACAGAGTCAAAAATACAGGTTATTTGAATGCATTAAATTACAGGATGAGAATGTCAAGATAGCTTGCAAGTTTTATTTTCCAAATTGATGAGGAATAAAGGAAGTAATTATAGTACATTAGACTTATTTTTGCATACTTCATTTTTATTTCAAATATGCATATCTGAAATACAAATATGTATACACACAGACAGAATTGCTTTAAATTTAAGCAAACATCACAACTACCTTTTATAGTTTCTTTACACTACTCATATCTTGGTACTAAAGGTAATACTTGGAAATACCTAATGAAATATTTGACTAACCATTGGCCATATTATTACTAAGGTAGAGAGTAAATTGGTGTGATGTCTGAATTCAAACTCTACTTACAGTCTTATGTTCTCATACTACAGTTCAGTTATAAGTATTTTCTGTAATTTTTTATTTTAACAGTTGTAGGAGCCTGTTGGCAGGCAATGAGTCAACTGGGTATCTGGGTGGAGGCATGAGGATTGTAGAGACAATGAAGAAGAGAGAACAGAGTCAAGATGACTGCCAGTCAAGGAGTTTATTTCCCAGTCAGCTTAGATAGTCTTGAAGGACAGAAGTGGAATAATGCACAGCACAGGCATTCAGCCACTATGTATCCTGTACGTTTCATTTTCTACCTCTGTGTACCTCCTGCTGGTGTCTAGATATGCACATAGCTAGAAAGTACCTTCTTTCCCATGGGTTAATCAGGACTTTCTCACTGCCCTGGAGCAAGCCAGTCTGAACTCGGTTGACTCAGAATTGACTTCAGATTCAAACTGGGAAACTGAGTCAGTTGTGGGTTCCCCAAATTCCTCCTTTTTTATTTATTTAAGACTCCAGGGTTTGGGGATTTAGCTCAGTTGTAGAGCACTTGCCTAGCAAGTGCAAGGCCTGTGTTCGGTCCTCAGCTCCAGAAAAAAAAAAAAAAAAAAAAGATTCCACTGAGTCTCTCAGATGACTGTGCCTGTCTTAGATCGTTCTTTACCACATTTCAGTCTTACCCATCATGGGAACATAAATTTCATCATTCATGTCCTGTCTTAGGTTGAAAGGAGGCAAAGAAAACTTACCCATCTTTGGCTATTAGCCTTTGGTATCATAAGTCAAGGGAATGTGTAGGATTTTACTCCATGAAGTTCTGAGCTCAATATCCATAATGAGTTCATAATCATCTTGAAAACCATAGGCAAACAGATTATTCCTACTAAGATACATTCTCCAATAACTACAATACTATTTAAGAGTGAAGTAGATGATGACCATGATGGTTTAGACTTTTTGAATTGTTCTCAAATATTTTCAGCTGTTTTAGCTGCATCAAAATCCAATTTAGCCTTTTTATTTCTATAATCACTTGATGTATTTTAGCCAAATCTAAGGATTCATTAGAATCATGCCAAATTCCTTTAAAATGTGCCTTAACTCTTTCCCATTCAATAGCACTTTCATTATACACAGAAGACATAGCGCAAATCTATTCATAATTAGCATGACATTTCAAATGTACTCTTGTTTTCAGGCTTTGGAGTTTATCTCCCAGAAATTGTACCATATCATACAAAGCATTCAATTTATGTTCCATTTTCACATCTATATCTTCCCGTGTCTCTAGTGTCATAGAGACATTCATAGACAATTGACTAACAAACCCTGCTGTCTGAATGGATTGAGAAAAGGCCACTGAAGCAACCATAGTAGTAGCAAGCATAGTAACAAGAGCTACAATTGCTGTTATAACTAATCCAGCACCATGTTTTTGTCTACTTAAACCTTTCTTGATTTCTTCAATCACTTGTAACCCTTTATCATCAAACCATGGATCACTCATATATACTAGCAATATTAAAAGGAAGGTTGTTTTAACACTAGTGTATGAGTATGATTATCCACTTGAGAAATATAACTATTTAAAATACAGTTAAGACATGATACATTAAACATAGAGCCATTCATAGAAATATTTGCTTTACCAACTAAAAGAACATAGGGCATTTTATCACATACTAAAACAGTTTCTTTCAAAGGACAAATAAGTTTCAAGTGACTGGAATGTCCTGCAACTGTTCCCATGGGAGCAGCAAGTTTCCAAACATAAGTTTGTGGAGATCCAGTACTGGAATACCAAATTCCAACTAACAGTCCTTGGTCTTGAGATTCTGCTGTAGACACAGGATAAGAGTCACTATACTTGTCCTGATTTCTAGACTAACCAAGAATATAGTGCTGTGTCTCTGTGATGTTATACTTTAAAGGAAAAATGCCAGTGCATCATCTCCATAGTTCTTTTAAATGCTAGAATTTTTTTTCTACATGAAAGAAATCATTGGGTGGTGGTGATATATTACTTATCCAATTACCTTGAGGAAGCAATAATTTTGTATAACATGTACATTATTTATCATGCCCCAATACTCATTTTGGAAACACTCCAAGACATTCCTCCAAAGTAATATTTTTTTTTTGCACAACATACAGGAATCCATTTATCATATCCAATATAAGAAAATTTTCAAGCAATCTAGATCTCTTGAGTGGCAGGTCAATCTAAAAGCCTGGTATCATTAACTGTTACCAAAATTTCTTTTCCTTCCTAAGTCGCAAAATGTAAAATCAGTGGATCAGTAACATGGGCCCAATATGTATTACTCTGTGATCTCTGGACTGTCATCCCCAACATTAAGACCAACATCTCTTTGCCCCATACACTGCACCAGTCATTCAGGCAACCAACGAGCTTCATTTTCACCCTGTGAAAAAACACAAACATTCTCTTGTCCTCATATTAAAACAGGGGCAGGGGCCTTCCATAAACCAGTACAAGGATCTTTCCATTTGACTTGAACAAATTTTGAGGTGTTGCCTTCATGCCAAAGTCAATCAGCTGAAGATTTTCCAGCAGCATCTACATTTAAAAATTTTAAAACAAGTAAGATATGATTCAATACATGATGTGAAGACGGAGGGTATACTTCCCCCTTTTTTAATTTTTGAAGATGTATTTTGAGACTACCATGAGCTCATTCAATGATACCTTGTCCTTGAGTATTATAAGAAATACCTGTTTTATGCTCAATTTTCCATAGAGAACAAAATTGATAAAAAGATTTACTAATATATCCAAATCCATTGTCAGTTTTAATAACTTTTGGTAACCCCATATAGGAGAAACATTTCAGGCAATGAGCAATTACATGCTTGGTAACCTTACCAGTTTGAGCAGTAACTATTAAAAATCCTGAATAAGTATCAATTGTTACATGCACATACTTCAATTTTCCAAATTTAATATGAGTAACATCCATTTGCCATAAATAATTAAGAAAAAGACCTCAAAGATTTAATCCAAAATGAGGTGTAGGAAAATAATGTGGACACATAGCACATTTCTTAACAATTTGAGGATCAGTTTCTCTTGTTAAATCAAATCGTTTTCTTAGGCTTTTACTATTTTGGTGATACAATGCATGTGATCGCTGAGCAAGCTCAAATTGAGATAAAGCAATCAACTGAATAAATTTATCAGCTAAAACATTACCTTCAGCCAATGGACCAGGAAGATTTGAATGTGCTCTAATATGTCCCACAAAATATGGCAACTTTCTTGAATGGTATCCTGAATTTGTTGAAATAATATTCTTATTTGCTCATTAGTAGTTTTAATATAAGAAACAGTTTCTGTAACTTGAAAAGCTCTGTAAATATAATGACTATCTGTGTATATATTAAATGAATTATTTCTAAGAATTTGAAAGATCATCAACAGCTCATTGACTACTTGAGCTGAAACAGTAGTAGTCTGGATTACATATCCTTTTCCATTGATGGCATAGGCTGCTTTTCCATTAGATGAACCATCAGTAAAAACCAAAGCACCAACTTTCATGGGAGTCTGCATTACCACTTCAGGGAAAATAAAGGAATGTATCTGAGCACACTGTAATAATTGATCAGCAAGATAATGATTAGCAATTTTATCTAAAATTGAGCAAAAGCAATTGCCCAAGACTCATTATTTGAAATAGCCAATTTGTTGTTGAGTGAATGACACACCAATAGTTTCAGGCTCTTTGCCAAAATATCTTCTAGATTCAACTTGACTCTTTTGCACAAGATATGCTACAGCTTCATAATATGGATATACTGCTTTGACTGGTGAAGCAGGAAGATGTAACCATAAAAGAGGACCATTTTGCCATAATACTGCTATAGGCGTAAGTCTAGTGAGTGAGCCAGGTATATGCTTGCCAAGGTTGATCATAATTAATATAATATAACTGCTGATATTGAATAGCATTGTCAACCTATGAAAGAACCTGTCTTTCTTCTTCAATTAACTGTCTGGGTGAATTAGGATCACTATCTCTTTTTAAAATATCACTCAAAGGTTCTAAATCACCAGTAGATAATTTTAAATAAGATTGTAACCATTGACTATCTCCTAAGAACTCTTGAAAATTATTCAAAGTTTTGAATCCATCTTTTCTTATTTTCAATTTCTGAGGCTGTAGTTCCTTAGGATATAATGTATGTCCTAAATATTGTAAAGGCATGATCATCAGCTAAATTTTAAAATAAGGAAAACCAATCGGAATTAACCTAATATGGTTAAGTTCCAACATATCTTACAGTTTCCCTTCAAATTCCACATAGTTCATATCCTCTCTGGCCTTCTATAACTTCCCATGTACCTTCAGGTCAGGCCTTTCCCCATGTTTGTGATTCTGGATCAGCCAGACATAGACAAGTTCCTTTTTTTTTTCCTTTTCTTTCATTATTCTAGTCTTTTGACTTCTCTTGCTTTTCAGACAACATGCAAATTTCCATCAAAGTCCGTTTTTTATGGTTTCTTCCCAGTAGTTTAGAACACTGCATAAGTATAACATTTCAAACAAGAATAAAAACATATAGATACATATGCATATATCATAAAACTTATATTTGCATTAATATATAAAAACATGTTTCAATATGAAACATTTGAGATGTCAGTAGTTTTTCTTATCTCAACCCATAATAATTTATAACCAATTCTCTTAAATGATGATAAGTATTTGTAACCCATTGAAATCAAATTACCAAAATCCATGTATTTTTCTTTTCCTGTGGAAGCGAAAGCATAATTTTTCCCAAACATAATGTATCCTTGACTTTTATTCTAAAGTCAAAGCTTTTCAAAATACACAAACTGGTAATTCAACATTTTTTAAGGAGTATCATGACAGAGACGGGTTAAGGTGGGAAACTGCTGGGCAGAAGAGACCTTGACATTATCACAGTGAAGAAGAACTTGGCTTAGGAAGGAAGGGAGGGGGACAGTGGGTGTAGAGTGTGCCCTTGGCTGCCAGTGTTCCTGAAAAACAAGTTTTTGATAACTCCTCTGACTATAATAATTAACAATTTGTGGTTAATATATTGTGCACCCCAATAAACTTATCTGGGGGTCAGAGAACAGAACAGCCATAATATTAAACATAGAGGTTAGGGAGTGGTAGCACACTCCTTTAATCCTAGCATTCCAGAGGCAGAGCTCCATTTGGATCTCTGTGAGTTCAAAGCCGCACTGGAATCAGCCAGGCATGGTGACTCACACCTTTAATCTCAGGAAATGACGGCAGGAAGCAGAAAGGTATACAAGGTGTGAGGACCAGGAACTGGAGCCTGGTTAAGCTTTTAGGCTTCTTTTAGCAGCAAGCAGTTCAGCAGAGATTCATTCCGGATGAGGACTCAGAGACTTCCAGTCTGAGGAAACAGGATCAGCTGAGGAATTGGCCAGGTGAGGTTAGCTGTGGCTTGTTCCGTTTCTCTGATCTTCCAGCATTTACCCCAATACCTGGCTTCAGGCTTGATTTTATTAATAAGACTTTTTAAGATTCCTGATACAACAATTAACGCCAGATTCTCTTTTCAGTGTTTGTTCAGCTTGTCAAGTGTAGGCAGTAAACTCCCTGATACTCTGCCCATACTTCCAATCTCTGTCTGCGTTCCTGCACCAAGATTCCACACTCCCACCCTCTGCAAGAGCCACTAACCTGCTGCAGGCCTCTCCTGCAGGCCAAGACCAGCTCTGCCCATGCTATGGGCCTAATAGCAAGACAGCTATGGAAGGAGGCAGCCATTGCCATGCCTCTCTCTTCTTGTCTTCCAGGAAAATGAGGAGGATAATAGACAAAAACAAGTAACAATTACATAGACCGGTACATCAGCACTGAGACAAGGGCCTCACTCACAGTTAGAGAGCCCTGTCTAGCAGATGGCTTCTCTTGCAGTAAGCAGGCCTCACCTGGCAGGAGCTACCTGCTTATCTCAGTTAAGTCAGGGGGACCCAGTCCCCTTAAACACATGGAACGGAACAGTAACATATTAACAGTCAAAACACAGACCATGACAAAGACAAAGAGCACTCACATTTTCATTTACCAGCCTGCCATGAGCAGATGAGACATGAAAGTGAGACATCAGGCCAATCCTTTGCGGTAGTGACCTGCTTAATCTTTCCAGAGGAACCATTCATAGTCAGGAGTGGAGATGCGGGAGAGTCTTGAGGTGGTGGAGAATCTTCATTATAATACTTGGCAGTCTCTTCCTCTAATTCTTCCTCATTGCCAGACTCTCACTGGTCATTATCCTCAGATAACTTTGAAAAGCATCCACATAAAGTGGTCCCTAGGGCAGAGTAGAAGGTTTAGTTTCAGTTTTACTTGGTTCAGGAAACACTTTCCTCATTTCAGGATGGAGGTCTAAGCTATCCCTAGTAAGTGTCCAGAGACTAAGAATATCTATTGGAACTTTTTCTGGACCATGCTTATCATAACACTGTTGTATCTTAACTCCAATAAACCCCCAAATATCTGCATCCAAGGCACCCTGCTCAAGAAACCAAGGGCAAATCTTTTCTACAAATTCTAAAACTTTACACAGTTGCTGATGTCCTACTTTGGTACCTCTAGCCTTTAAGTAAATGTACAAATAGCTATTTTTTATTTTCTTGGCCCATACATAGTTTCTACACTTATTCTCAAATTTTTTACAACGCATCTGTTTTTTTTATTTATACTTATCACTTTTACTCTCCAGTTGTACTTACCACAGCTTCCACTTTTTTTCAACTGCACTCCTTTTTCTTAAAAAAAAAACTACAAAAATTTTATTTGAAACTGTAAACAGTAGAAATCAGCATTCTTCTGATTGTAAGACCTGTGTAAAATTGCGATGAAGGAATTACAAATTTTAATTTCATAGAGATTTAGTTGTTTGTGAAAAGAATACATATAAACAAGAAAATTAATTTCATTAAATCTGTAACTTGATCAGATTAAAGTAGATCTCTGTAACTCCCTACCCTTTAATAAGAATTTAACCACTAATGAAAAGAATGAAAATGAAAAGGGGAATTACTTAATTTAAATTTTCAATTTGAAAACACCACATTAAGGGTTTTTTTTCAGCTTCAAATAGTCACATTAGTGAAGTAAAAAAAAAATTATAACTAAGGAAAACTGATAGTGTCTGTTTGTTCTGATGTTTGGCATAAGATCTGCTTACCATTCCTGTAATATGAATCTTAAAAGGTCTTATTAATAAAAATAAATCTGGAACCAGGTATTGGGGTGAATGATGAATGAGAAAAACAGAGCAAGCCACAGCTACCTCACCTCGCCAATTCCTTAGCTGACCCTGTTTCCTCAGACTGGAAGCCTCTGAGTCCTCATCTGGAATGAATCTCAGCTGAACGGCTGCTAAAAGCCTAAAAGCTTAACCAGGCTCTAGTTCCTGGTTAATATACATAATGGACAAAAAATCCATTATGTATATTAACAATGTCCAGTCCATTAACATTTGACAAATTCAGACAAAAAATTTTCATTACTTATCATGCCTTATTTACTTTTCTGCTTCCTGCCATCACTTCCTGGGATTAAAAGTGTGTGTCACTATGCCTGGCTGATTCCAGTGTGGTTTTGAACTCACAGAGATCTGGATGAATCTCTGCCTCCAGAATGCTAGGATTAAAGGTGTGAGTGCCACCATTTTCTGGCCTCTATGTCTATCTAGTGGCTGTTCTGTTCTCTGACCCCAGAAAAGTTTATTATGGTGCACAATATATTGGGGAATACAATATCACCACATTTCCTCTTTTTTGTCTAAAATTTTAAAAAGCTTATAACTAATACTAGAAAAACTATATCACATAAGTATATATAATATATACAGTTAAGAATTATTTTAACAATGTCTAGTCCATTAACATTTGACATATTCAGACAAAAGATCCATTATGTATATTAAGAATGTCCAGTCCATTAACATTTGACAAATTCAGACAAAAAATTTTCATTACTTATCATATTTAAAACAAGTAGTTCCTTTTTTAAAGTAGACTCAATAATTGACCTTTTTATATTATCATATCCATATTCTCTTTTCTTTTTATAATAGATTCAATAATCTCCTTTTGTCATTTTTACATCTTCCCTTTTTTCTTTTTAGAGTAGATTTAATGATCTACCCATTTATCCTATTATTTCTTTATCTTTTTTTCTCAGAGTAGATTCAATGATCTACCTCATATCTATATTCTCTTTTTCTTTTTCTTGGGTATTTATTACTTGTATATACTGTATATAGTTATTGTACTTATTATATATAGTATTTCTTATAATAGTTATAACTTTTTCTTTTTTCTTTTTATTAGAATAGAAAGGGGAAATATGGTGATATTTTATTTGTGCTGAAATATGATTTTATTTGTATGTTAATAAATAAAGTTTGCCTGGAGATCAGAGGTCATAGCGATCCAGGAAGAGCAATCAGGCAGTGGTGGACCACGCCCTTAATGAGATCACATGGCAGACAGAGTCTTTGTGTGGTCAAGTACACAGCCAAGCGTGGTGACCCAAGCATTTAATCCTAGTACCAAGCATAGCCACCTGGAGGTCTGTTTAGACAGGCAGTGATGAGGAAGTCATGTGGTTGGGTTTAGAGCCAATGAGAAGGCTGAACAGAAAGGCAATAAAAGCATAAATCAGGCAGGAAGAAACTCTTTCTGGGGAAGGGACAGTGACGAGGTGGTAATATAAGGTAGTTGTGACTCTCTGATCTCTTTGGCTATTTACCTCTGTATTTAGCTCAGTGTTTATTTACTAAGACTGTTTAGAATTTCATCTACACATTCCCATCACGTTCTAGTAGTGGATTATGGCTAAATCTGATATGCCTTTCATCAAAATAGTCTGTCTTTGGTAGACCTCAAAAAATGTTTCCCATAACTTTGAATTGTTCCATAGACTGTCATAGGCACTAGTACAACTGTGGACATATATTCCAGCGATAACATCATGTTATACTGTGAATCAAGAGCACTCCTTTATCTCCGGTGGTGTCCATCATGGAATCCTTCATGCCCAGCCCCCAGAGCTGAGTGCCACCTGTTGGAGCCTGCTGATGAGTTGACTGGCTATGTGGGTAGAGGAGTGGGGTTTGTAGAGATAATGAAGAAGATAGAAGAGAATCGAGAAGCCTGCCAGTTAATGGGTTTACTTCACTATTTCTACCAATAAGCCAGCTTATATACAGTCTTGAAGGACAGAAGTGGAGCAATGCACAGTACAAGCATTCAGTCACTGTCTCTCCTGTCCTTGGACAAAGGAGCAGGCAGTTTCACTTTCTACCTCTGCATACCTCTGGCTAGTGTCAGCAGCCTGCATATAGCTAGATAGTATGTTCTTTCTCATGGGCTAATCAGGACTTTCTCACAGCCCTGGAGCAAGCAATCCTGAACTCTATTGACCCAGAATAGACTTCAGATTCAACCAGGAAAGCTGCATTAGTTGTGGGCTCCCACAAACAATACTAAATTTAGCCCTACTTGACAAAAGCAAGATTTACACACATTTGAAACCAAACCCAAGTTCACCACTGTCCTCTATTTTCTCCATACCTCTTACACCATTCATCCATCCTCTATTTTGTTTCTTTCTTTTCTTCTCCTTACAATACATTACAGTTGCTATAAATGTTTTCTTCAGATGACAACCTGCAAGGTGAAACTAAATAGAGATCCAGGTTTTACCATTTCAACACCAAAGAAAATATATTAGTTATGATCAATATGTCCTTATATATGACATAGAAGAAAGGCTCTGACAGACTGAGATTAGCCTTGATACAAGTCCTATATCTATATTGGTTCAAATGATTGTCCAGAACTGACTTTCAAGCCCTAATGGTGGTTATGCAATGTCAAGTACAGTAAGTACCACTCTGGGTAATGAGGGATTATTCCAAATGAGCAATACTGCTGTTACACCTAAAAGAGATGTGTCAATCGATTGCTTATCATACTGTGAATTCTGAACCCATTCATTCTTGTGAACATAGACATTGTGCAATTTAGGAAGGAAAGCAAAATCAGTAGAGAACCATGCTGATACTAATGATGTGCATGTGGAGACTGCAGTTCTCAAAATTATTTAGTTGTTGCATATTTATGAATCCAAGAGAGTTCTAAATATATAGTTTATTTAACGTTCAATGTTCTTGTCTAAAAATACCAGAATAAACACAGTATATTAACCAGATTATTTAAAATATCAGTGCCAGCCTGTAAATTGAGACTAGTAATGCTCCTAAATTTATAGATTGCCATTAAAATTATGCTTTGAAATGGACATGGGAAATCAAAAGTAGTTACTGAGGTCACCATGATTCTTTAGTCATGTCTTTGCTTTGCTGCAATGTAGGATTGAATCCTGGAAGCCAGGATATTATTTACTGACTTCCATTATCAAGTTAGGGAACCTAGTTCTTGTACAGTGATTTCTCCTAAACAATATTTCAAGTAAGTGGTGACAATCCTGTAATTAATGACTCAATGTTCTGAGATTAAATTTTATATACAAACTTTGTAATTGTAGAACGAATTATTGAGAAAATTAGAACATATTGAAGCTAAACAATATAACAGAGTACTCAGGAAAGTAAGACTTAATATTTATTTCATAGAGAAGACAAATTATGAGAAGCCAAAGATACTTTTGGGTAATTATAAGTGTTCCTTATCTCATAAATGAAAGGGTTCTAAGTTTTCTAAAACACTACAAAATCAAAATAATTTTCACTATTTCATCTGTCTTCACAGTGACTAAGAAACAGACATCACCAGAGTAGATACTGAGTTACATAGCGCTTCTCTGGTTTGCCCAAAAGTGTGATATTCCTTGGGAAGAAAACTTTTATTTCAATATGAATGTTTTGTTTTGAACATGGTCTTCAGCCTAAGCTGGCCTCAAACTCTCTAGCCCCTAACTTCTGATATTCTTGCCTCCAAAGTCCTCCTGATGCTATGGTTGTAGGTGTGGACACCAGACCTGGATTATGTGGTGCTGGGGATCAAAACCAGGACTTCTGTATTAGGCAAGAACTCTAGCAGCTACACCATGTGCTAAGCCTGTGATTTGAAATTTTGAAATAACCTTTCACCTCAGAGAAGCAAGGGATCACTAAAATCAGCCATCACAATAAAGGTTCTGTAGAATATTATGGGAAGTGAAATCTGATTGTGCTGCTTTTAAATTAATGGAGAACATATAGCATTTTAATACAAAAAGGTCCCTGATGTCTGAAGGTTCCTTCTTCTAGCACACTTCTCTGTTCATAGACATACATCAGCATTTTTATAACAAAAATATTTCTTCTAGTCTGGCATTCAAATAGACAAATATGAAGTGGGATCCCTAAAAAAAGGTAGAAGTTCCCTGTGAGCATCTTTACCCAGCATCTTCCTATAAGATTTACTTTGGAACCAATTAGATTAAGGACACACAAGGAAAGCAAGGCTTTTGGCTTCCCTAATGTATACTTCCTCAGTAGGCATAGGATGAAGAGCAAAGAATATTGGAAAATAGAAGCCTGACTATATTGATAATTATTTCTGTACCTAGAGAGAGTAATTTAATCACATCAGCCCTTAGTTATCTAAACTTTAATGAGATGTGTTTGTAAAAATTGCCTATAATAAACTCTCTATATAAATTAGCTTGCCAGTTTCTCATATATTTAAATAATATTGAAGATATTATTATGCTGAACATAATTCTATATCAGGGATTTATTTAACTCAAGCCGGTAATCACTGTCTGGCTTCTACATTTTACAGCTGAAATTTGGAAGGTTAAGTTGTACTTGAAGTGAGAAGTTTCCAGTATTTAATATGTTTAATATTAGATATATTATATACAACTTGTGTTGTATAGAACTATATATATTAGTATATTCATTAATTATTACAAATATGTGGGATGTTCAAAGCAAAAATATTTTAGCAATTTAGAAAAAAGACTTTTCTCTAAATCATATTTCAATTCTTGCCCATTTGACTTTTTTTATAATGAACATTAAACTGGACAAAATCATTAGAGATTGATTTTATATCTTTTAAGATGTAGTGGAATCACAAAAACATGTATAATGTGGTATTTTCCATTTTTTAAAATATCAGTATAATGCTTGGACTTAAACCCCAATTTGGGCTTAATTTTTTCTTCTTATTGTAGGCTCTCAATTTTGGTAGTGAATTTATTAATTAACAGGGGAAAATATAAGAAATCAATGCTTGAACCCAAATAAGAAACCAAGGAGAGAGTTCATCAAAACAAGAGGCATGGCCTCCCCAGGCATCAGCATCCTTTCCTCTTGTCATATGCATAAGCTTTCTGTTTCCTGGCATTACCATGCCAGTAGCCTGGAGGGAGTATACTCCTTGCTTCTTGGCTCTTAGGAAAACTGCAATTATGCTCAGTCATCATCACAGCAAGAACACACATGGTAAAGTTATACACCAGTTTAGGTGAGATCTGATTTGAAAACTTGAAATGCAACTCGTCAATTTTGTGGATCTTAGAAGCACCTTATTCAAATCAAAGACAAGGCTGACATTTGTTGAACTGTTTAAATTTGGAAATCCAGTAGCTTGTTTTCCTTTGTCACTCTTCTCTGCAATTTCTGAGTGCTGGGCTCAGCTTTGGACTCTTACTGGAAGTTTCAATGATTTATCTGTCTGTCACTTGTATTTCATAGAGTCTTCCCAAACGGAGGTTATTGCAGTTCTGGTTGTTTCTTGTTTAGTACACCTCACCAACTGCCACAACAGCTGCCCTTACAGCTTTCTAGGTAGTGGCTGGCTGGGCTCTGTGAATCTTCTCTGGAAAAGTGGCATACTTTCTGTGAATTGTCCCAAATAGCATGACAAAGGTATGACACTGGGGCTGAGCTCAACCATAAAATGGTAGTGAATGATCTTCCCTAAATGTGATATGTTGCCCTTTTGCTTGTGCAGTGTAAGTACATCAGGCCATGTGCCCATGCCCAAATTAGACTGGCAAAATTTGCACAGCAATAAGCAGTAGTTTACCACGGAGGGGAAAAAGAAAAGAAAGCAAAGAAACAACAACAACAACAACAACAACAACAACAACAAAGCAGTCAGCAACAGTTGATTACAATCTAATAGAACATTCCACACAATTGGTGGCAAATACCCATTTTCATCCTTTCTGTATTACTTTAAAGTCATTGCTTATTGCTTCCTGAAGAAGACACTATCCCATCTTTGCACAGTCAGAGCACATGGCTCAAAATCAAGATTCATGAGCATCTATTTGCTCACAGTTACAAATGTGTTGCTGTCCTACAGTCAGCCAATAAACACTAACCAGACTAGGGCACACTGACAGGTTAAGGGAAGACAGACAGCTAGGGTAGAGAGGCTCAGGTCAGAAGCTCCACCAGGCTCTCCAAACATTCCCTATTGTACTCAAATTCTGTTTTTCAGTATAAGTATTTCAAAGTGACAGACCCTGTGGCTTTTGTTCTTTTGTTAAGGAGGGTATTTTTCCTTCCATTGTGGTCCTTTTACCTATCCCAAAAAGGCACAGGTAAACATGCGTGTCTAGAAGACAGGACAAAGTCTGCCTATGTGACTCACTAATGTGTCTTTCACAAACCAGCAGTTACAGTTATTACTCTAGTTCAGACTGGAACTGAAACTATGGGTGTAACTGTCTTAGACAGCAGTATCTTTCTACACTCATAATTAATATTTTGAACTTATTAGCTCTATGAATACTTTACCAATTATATTTCCTGTAGCATTAATATGTCATCAATCTAGCTAAATATGTATGTAGATATAGATATAGGTATAGACAGATATGAGTGTGGCGTGGATCCGTGTTATCTTTTATTCCTATTACTACCTATTAGCACTGGCTGTGATTGCTTTTATGTAAAATGAAATGCTAGTATGGAATACACTTGTCCTCAGCACAAGAGGAAAGCACTAAATATTTTACTAGTGAGTTATCATACTTCAGTAGTAGTAGGTTTGTTGGTTTGTTTGTTTGTCTGTCTGTTTTAATAAATGTGCTTTATCCATTTAAGACTCATTGGATTATATAACCCAGATCTAATTTGGTGAAATCTATTATTTTCCAGGAACTTGAAATTATCACATATTTTTGTGTTCATTGTTATGAATGATTTTTATTAAGCTGTGTATCACTATAGGATTTCCAAGTATGTCATTTCTGTCTGTGTATCATTCTCAGGCACTGTATTACCATGAGTGTGACATAATACATCAAAGTTTTAAATAACACTAGATTTGAGTGACTACTGATTTATTTGTGACCATATTTAGACGGTACTTGTAATTTGTCTTTCTCTGTAGGGTTTGGGCTAGTCTTTGCTCTCAAAATTATGTTGTCCATATGAAATAACTTGACAACATCCATTTTACATAAATTTGTAGAAAGTATTCATTATTTCTATTTAGTAATTTATAAAAATATACTTCCTAAGTTTCTGAACCTGAAAATGTTCATTATATGTTATTTTTACATTTGTTATTTTTGTTAGTTACATTAATGAATAATCTCTACAGAATACAATTTACTTTTAATTTATTTACTTATTTATTGTAAGGGAGACTCACATGCCACATTCCATGGCCCTTGTGTGGGGTCAGATAGAAACTTATGGGAGTCAGTTCTATGTACCTGGTTTACTTCACTAACTTTCAGGATACTTTTCCTACTATTATTATCATTGTAGTGTCTGCAAGATGCCATAGCACATGTGCAGAAGACAACTTTGAAGAGTTCTCTCCTTCCAGCACAGGGAGTCTAGGACTGAACTCAGGTATCATACATGTTGCCAAGTTTAGCCATTGCAACATCTTTCTGGCCATCAGGATGATATATTTGAAGCTCCCATAATGGTGTGTGAATCAATAGATTTTTCTTTTTGTTTCACTTTTTAAAAGATTCTAAGTAATGTTCTATCTCATGGACATATTACATTCTCTTTATTCATTTATAATTTGATGTATCTCTAATTTGTGGTGAACGCTTGGGTTTTATATCCTTAACCAATATACATATGCTATATGAACATTTAAATGTTTTGCATAAATATGCCCTTACTTATTAAGATCTAATCTTTATTTCTGACTCATCTAGTAAATTAATCTTTCATCATATCAAATGCTAATATATGGGTTCACTCTTGCACTGCTATTAACAAAGTAGAAATATCCAGGCTCCAAGCACTCAATAACCTTACAAAGATCTTATCTTTCTAATGTTAATCTTCTAATATTCAATGTATTTCTCATTGTAGTACCATTTCTATTTTTGTAATGGCTAGCAATAATGTCTATAACATGAGACATTATTTCTATTTACTCTCTAGAGTATCTAGATTATACTAGATTGTTTGGAAACGATGGTCACAATAATGTTATCCAAATGTACCCCCACTTTGCAATATTAATTTGAATATCTTACCATGAGAATACAAAGTTTATATTATTACCTTTTTTTGTATGATGTTATAAAAACATGATTTACTTTTGGTAGTGTACCATTTGACAATAGAGCATAATCAAAAGACATAGACAATAAAGGACATCAATTATATCTTTTGAAAAATTCAATTGTTTGGTTTCTTTCCCAAATTAATATAGAAATACTTGAAAAACACGAAGTTACATTCAGCACTTTGTTGAAATACCTTCTTATTTGATTCAATAGAATTTTCATTTATGTCTAGCAGCACAGGTCATAAATGAAGGACTCACACACACTGGGAAAGTGCTCTACTGCCAAACGTATTGGAGGCCACCATGCTCTTAAGTTTTAATCACCACACTTGTTTAATGCTCTTCTCCCTGTGAATCTTCTTTCATAGTCTCTTTATCCAAATCACCACCAGAAGGTGATAGAACATCCTCTTTGCATGCTAGGATTTTGTATGGGTTGATCTTTACGTGTCTTGTGCATGCTGTCACACCCTATGGGCTTATTTGTGCAACTTCCCTGTTGTGTCTTGGAAACCGTGTTTCCTTGTAGTCATCCATCATTTCTGGCTCTTATAATCTGTTTTTTTTTTTTTTTTTACTTTTTTATTATTAAGGAGTTTTCTATTCATTTTACATACCAACCACAGATCCCCCTCATCCCTCTTCCCTCCCTCCAGCCTTTTCTCCCATCGCACTCCCCATTCCCACCTCCTCCAAGTCAAGGTCTCTCTTAAGGAGTCAGCAGAGCCTGGTACATTCAGTTGAGGCAGGTACAAGACCCTCCCCCCTGCACTAAGGCTGCACAAGGTGTCTCACCATAGGGACTGGGCTCCAGAAAGCACGTTCATGCACCAGGGATGGATCCCAATCCTCCTGCCTGGGCGCCCCCACAACAGTTCAAGCTAAACAACTGTCTTGCCTAACCAGAGGGTCTAGTCCAGTACCATGGGGGCTCCACAACTATTGGTCCACAGTTCATGGGTTTCCCCTAGTTTGGCTGGCCTTCACTGTACGTTTTCCCATCATGATCTCTATGTCCCTTGCTTATAGAATTCCTCCTCTTTCTCATTGATTGGACACCTAGAGTTCGGCCTGGTGCCTGGCCATGGATTTCTGCATCTGCTTCCACCAGTAACTGGATGAAGGCTCTATGATGACCATTAGGGTATTTTTGGCCCCTATCTCACAATGATATAAGTCTTGGGAGGATGGGATGTGATATAGATGTACCATTTAGAGCTGAACTCTATTATTTTTCCTTAAATTGACACATGCACATATAGTTAATAATCATTTACCTCAAACAAAGTCTCCTGAAGTGTCACAGGTCTCAGTTCCTATCATCAGACTCTTCTTGCAGTTCTCTTTGATACATTTCTCATGAAGCTTCTATCCAAATGCTTCTGACTCTAACTTTAGAATATACATAGATGCCAACAACCCTTCAATATCTCTGTTGCTAAAAAGACAATTGATATAATCATATCAACCTAGTTTGGAGTTTTGTGACAATGTTCAAGTCGTTGCCTTGATTCCAATTTTTATTGGTTCAGATTGATTAGGGTAATATAAAGATACTACTCACATTCTCACGCACTTAGAGCACTTCCCCAAAACACGTCCATTATATGGCAATGCTGTTAGTTTTTCAAATTTTTATTTTATTTGTTTGTTTATAGTATTTATTTATTGTTTGTATGTATAGGGCTTCAAGCCCACAACATCATATTAGATAAACAATCAGGGCCTCATCCTTGAGGGAAGCTAATTCTCCCTGTGTCAGCAATCATTAGTAGCCTATAGTTCTTTGTCTAGAACCCCTGTGACATTTTTCCCCATTCCATATTAGAATGTCTATTGGCACTGTCATTGTTCAGGTTTTGTTTATGCCACCCTATATAAAAATAGGCAGTCACATAGCAAACTTCCTGGTATCCTGGCCTTTGCTGTCTTTCTACCCATCTATCTCCATGTTTTCTGGGCAATAGATTCAACTGCTAAATTAAGAAGTGATCATGATAAATACTAAACAGTGAAAACTCAAAATTAAATGATGTCTTACACCAAATGGTGCTGTGGGATAATGCTTTTGTACACTGGTTTAATAAAATGCTGATTGGCCAGTAGCCAGGTAGGAAGTATAGGTGGGATAAGCAGACAAGGAGAATTCTGGGAAGAGGAAGGCTGAGCCAGGAGACACCAGCCCACTGTCCAGGGAACAGCATGTAATGGCACACAGGTAAAGCCATGGAAAACATGGTGACATATCGAGTAACAGAAATGGGCTGAATTTAAGTATAAGAGCTAGTCAGTAGTAAGCCTGAGCTAATGGCTGAGCAGTTTTAATTAATATAAGCCTCTATGTGTTTATTTGGATCTGAGCAGCTACAGACCAGATGGGACACAGAAAAACTTCTGGCTACAAATTGACTTAACAGTTATCTACTCTTCCACCCAAGTGCCAAACAATGTATATATTCAGCATCACATGGGAGTGTCTCTAGGTTAGACACAAATATAAAAAAAAAATTGAAATGATTTCATGAGTCCTATCCAACCGTTATGTAATAAAATTTGAAATCAACAGAAAAAAATAAATTTTAGTAAGTATATACTTCATGGAGTTTAAACAATTCATTATTGAATGCTGCATTGGTCAAAGAAGAATTCAAGAAAAAAATAAAATACCATTGGAGCTAATTGAAACTGAAAAAAAAATGACAAAATCCCTGGTATGCAATATAAACAGTTTTAAAAGGGAAGTTTACAGCCCTAAGTACCTATATTAAGACATCATAAAGAGCACAAATGCATGACTTAAAGATGCAACTCACTAATTTGGAAAAAATAAAGAACTGTCTTGATCTATTAAGTGTACTATTGCTGTGAAGAGATACTCTGAGCATAGTAAGTCTTATAAAATAAAGCATTTAAGTCAGTTTTGCTTACAGTTTCAAAGGTTTAGTACATAATCATCATGGCAGGAAGAACAGCAGCAGGCAGGAAATATGGTGCTAGAGAAGTAGCCAAAAGTTCTACTTCCAGACTCCCAGGCAATAAGATAAGAGAGACTCTGGGCTGAGAACTGGCTTTTTGAAACCTCAAAGCCTAGCAGCACTGACACACTTCCTTCAACAAAGTCACACCTCCTAATCCTTTAAAATAGTGCCATTCCCTGGTGACCAAGTATTCAAATCTTTGAGCATATGAGGGCCATTTTCATTCAAACCACCACAAGAAAAAATCAAACCCAGACCTTCCAGATAGCAAGAAATAACAAAAATCACAGCAGAAATTAATGAAATAGAAACAAGGAAAAAAATGTAGGAAATTGGTAACTCTATGAGTTGGTTGTTTGAGAAGATATCCAAGATCAACTGACTATGACACAATTAACTAAAAATAAAATAAAGAGATGGCCCAAATATACAAAATCAGAAATCAAAAGGGAACCTTACAATGGACAACAAAGAAATCTCTTTTTTTTTTTTTTTTAATTTTTTGAGACAGAGTTTCTCTGTGTAGCTTTACACCTTTCCTGGATCTCGCTCTCTAGACCAGGATGGCCTTGAACCCACAAAGATCCACCTGCCTCTGCCTCTGAGTGCTGGGATTAAAGGTGTGTGCCACCACCGCCCGGCCCAGAGAAATCTTATAAGGGAATATTTAACAAAAACGTACTCCAGTATGTTGGGAAATCCAAGAGTAATGGGTGAATTGCAGAATCAATAAAACTACCAAAGTTACAGGAAGAAGAGATCAACAACCGAAAGAGATCTGTACCAAAGGAGGAGACAAAGAGCAGTGAAACACCTTCTGATGGAAAAAGCTCAAGGCCAGATGGATTCACAGTAGAATTCTACCAGACTCTCGGGAAGAGCAACTCATACTCCTTTTGTTGCTGTTTCATTTTTAATTTTTATTTGTTGTTTAATGTTTTATTTTTCCTAAAATAAAGATTTTCATACAATATATACTAATCACAGCTTTCCCTCCCCCAATTCCTCCCAGATCATTCCCACTTCCTCATCCAGCCAATTCCAGGCCTTCTTTCTTTGTCTATTTAGGAAACAGAGGCACAAACAAACAAACAAAACAAAAAAAAACAGTAAAAAATTAATAATAAGCAAGAGAAAACACAAGAAACACACACACACACAAACACACACACACAAGCAAAGTCTGTTAAAACATAAAATCAGAAAATAATATTCAAGCTAAAGACCATTAACACAAAAAAACGCCCAAACCAAGCAATATGGAACAAGAAGTCTACAAAAATACTATTGAATTCATTTGCTGTTGGCTATCTACTGCTGAGCATAGAGTCTACCCTTAAGTATGGCTTATATACCCAGTGAGACTACATTGGAGAAAAGACTTTTTTCCTTTGCAAATGGATGTCATCAGGAGATAGCTCCCTGGTTAGGGATGAGAGCTCATATCTACCTCACCATCTCACACCAGAACCTTGCCTAACTAGAACTTGTGCAGGTCCTGGGCATGCTGCCAAGTCTCTGTGAGTTTACATGAGCAACAGTCCTGTTCTGTATAGAAGACACAGTTTCCTTGATGTCATCCATCCCTTCTCTCTCTTGCAATCTTTCTGTCTCATTTTCTGCATAGCTTACTGTCTTGAGGGGAGGGGTTTGATGAGCACATTCAATACTTTTTAAACTATTCAAATAAAATTCAAAAAAGAATGATCTTTTCCAAACTCATTCTATGATTTGCTAATACCCAAACTAGGTAAAGACATATATATACACAGTTAATTAAATACAATAACTGATATTCTGGATGGATAGCTATCCAAAAATCCTCAACAAAATACTGGCACACTGAATACAGCTATGTATCAGGAATATAATCCACCATGATCAAGTTGACTCGTCTCAGAAATGCAAGGATGGTTCAAAATAAGCAAATAATTTCATTTAATAAATTATAAATAGACTTAAAGATAAAAACACATGATCATCTCAAAAGATGCAGATTAGGCCATTGATAACATCTCACATACTGTCACGATAAAAAGTCCTAGTAAGAGTAGGGCTAGATAATATATCTAAACACATTAATTATATGACAAAATAATTGTATAAATATGACAATAATTTTATGACAAAAATAAAGCCAACATTATCTTAAATGGAGAAAAACTCAAAATAATTCCATTAAAATGAGAGAAGACACAGAGCTGTCTGTTATTCCCATTCAGTTTTAATGTATTTCTAGAAGCAATAACCAGACCAACAAGGCAAGAGAAGCATCTTTCAGGGATACTAATAGGAAAATAAGTTATATTATTCCTATTTGGAGATGATATGATATTGTACATATCAAATACCAAAAATTCCACCAGAAAACTTCTAGAAATAATCAGTAATTTCAGTAAATTAACAGGGTACAAAATTTACCAGCCAAAATCAGTAGTCTTTCTATGCACTACCAACAAACACACTGAGATCATGCACACACTTTTATTTATAGTAGCATCAAAGACATTAACATATCTTGGAATAAACCTAACCACAGACACTAAAAACTTCTACCATGAGAATTTCAAATCTCTGGATAAAGAGATTGAGAAAGATAAGACAAAATGGTAGTTAGTTTCAAAATATAATTTAAAAATTCTGTTTACTTTTGTGAAGGACACAGTTATGCCATGGATTGCAAATAGGTCTCAAAGGAGAATGTGTGGAAATGTTTTCTTAACTCCGTAATGTAGGTTCTGGGGATCAAGTTCAGATCATTAGGCTTAGTACCCTTGCCCACTTAGCCACCTGGCCAGTCTCATGGCATTTTACTCTTACATTTGTACTGATGTCATAATTTACTCTTATGTTTGGCTAGAATTTCCACAAATTATCATAACTACTTTCATTATTTGAAATCATGTAGGAAATGTTTGTATACTTATTTAAATTACAATTGTCATTCTAGGTTGGATGTTTGTGATTAAGCATTTGTTCACTGCTATATCCCAAGTGCAGACATAGTGATAGGCCCTTGATATTTCTTTTAAATAATGGAACATTGATGAATCTAAATTATGCTATCACAGTTACACTTGTCACTAAAATAATAAGATCTCAATTTGTCCTTGGCTTCATTTTCAACAAAGAAGATATCTGAAATGAAGAAACATAAAATGTATTTTCTGTGAACCATTAAGCCTTTAAAATCAAAGAGAGATTGAAAGTATTTCATAAAACTTACTGAGGCAATTTATTGCTCTAAAATTATAGACAATAAGTGAAGAAAATCGAAATGTTGAATATATTTCACAAAGTGAGAACACCAAAACTTAGGTCATATAAATTTAGCAACGTTGCATTTTTAGCCTCTTTTAAAATTTAGCCCATTTCAAAACTGAGATGTTGAATTCATAGATGACTAAACATATTCCCCCAGCTTTACCTACTGAATGCATACAGAACCTTATTTACCAGGAGGCTTCTATGTCTGCTAACAGCCATATCTATTTATATGGAAGCTGTTCAGTGAGGTTCTCCACATTTTACTTCATTATAAGCATATAACTACACTATAATACTTGTGAATGAGACAAGAAAACCAATTCAATGTAATCTTTAAAAAGCTTCCTCAGCAAGTCTGTTTATTAGCTACTATTCCATATTAACCTGTTAACCAAAATATTTTAGATGTTATCCTAGACTCACTGTGTATGTGATATGCATAGACACATTTATATACCTAGGCAATTATATAGATAGATGTAGATATGAAGATACATATGCTATAATACACTTTCCCATAATTATTGGAGGATCCAGTTGTAAAGTGAAACAAAGACAATGATTTACATTTGAGATATCGCTAAAACTTCAGCTGCATATTAGTGTGTTGTTAGCTTTGCATCCAGGTAAGGTGGAAGTTAGAAGTGAGGAAATTGAGAAAACTATGTCTGTGTCTGCTGACAGAGTATTAGTTTGGGGTTAAACATCCTAGAAACTATAGCTAAATTCTTCAATAGCAGAAACCAGATTAACATACTTTCCAAATAGCCGAACATATCACAGGTGAAAGGACTGGCGTATTCAAAGACCCTGACTTCACTATAACGTCTTTCTCATTGAAAATGTGACACTCCTCATTCTGTGGGCTTCTTAAAATCAGGGTTAAAAAAATCCCTAAAAGTAAGATCTGTCCAAAATTTGGGAAGGGGACATGATCACGTTGTAAGTAGACAAAAGTTATTGTTGCAGGTGACTGAGACAGCTCACCTCAATGTCTCGCTTTGCGTTCTTTTTCTACTCAATTTCTGCTTAGGAATTCTGAAACTATTGGCTGATTTCCTTCATCCAAGAACACAAAACCTGAGGAAAAATCTTGACCCTTGTGACACAAGAAAAAATTAATTAATTAGTTGTAAGCCACTTAGGAAAAAAAATTCTCTTACACAAATAATGGAATCTTGTTTTTCTAATAATTGCATCAGAAAAGAAAAATTTTAAAAGACAGAAATGTTAGAAAAACTTGTAACAATAGCAGAAACCACATGGAATAAACAACTCCAAAGCATGAAAAAAATTTATGTTCTTTTCAGAAGATAGTCACTAATTCTTAATGTTATTTTGCCAACATTTGATAAAACCCAAATACTATTGCAAATGTAATGTAATACTTAAATTACTGTAATTATTTTAAAGTAACTTGTATATTTTTTATAAATGTGAGTAATTAAAATATTTCACAAATCCATTGATCAGGAATACATAAAATTAGATAAAATTTAATGAAAGATGCAAAACAGACACAAAACTCAGTAGTTAGAAATACCACAGTTAACTGGTAAGGTACAAGAGAAGAAGAGTAGGATTTTTTTGGTGAACCTACTAAAACTTGATAAACAATGAAAGAAACTCCTCCTCCTGTTCTTTTTCAGGGATTTGTGCATTTTTATCTACCTTAATATCAGGAAAAGGGATTTTTTTAAGTGCTGTGAAAGTGATTTTTTAGTACAGTTCTGATAAAGGGCAGAGGGTTCTTAACTCAGACAAAGGAAGCAAGAGAAAAGTCGTAGTTTCGGAAAGCTTGTGGTGAAACATATCCTATAACAGTGGGAGAAAAATGTCAACAGAAGGCAGAAGGCAAACTCTGAGAAATGTTAACATGCCTGCAAGGGAAGAGAAGAAATGTATAGGTTTGCTTTGCTTTTTCCTTTGTCCTTTTTAACCAACATGCAAACACATGTGTCTTAGTTAAGGTGTCTTTTGATGTGGTAAAATACCATTCCCCAAAGCAACTTGGGCAGGAAAGGATTTATCTAATCTCATAGCTTATAGTATATCATCCAGGGAATAGTGTTCTTCGTGGTTTACTCACCCTGCTGCCTTTTAGTACCCAGGACAACCAGTCCAAAAGTCACATGCTACCTATGATAAATAGTCTGAGCCCTCCCTTACAGCAGAATCTAATGGAGACATTTTCTTAATTAATGTTCCTTCATTTCAGGGGACTTTAGATTATGTCAAGTTGACATAAGACTAGACAACATATAATATTTGACTGCATTTGAATTTGCTCAAGTAATTTTTTGTGTTAATTTTATAAAAATTCTATTTAAACACTCATTCAAGAACTTTTATTTTGAGACAGTCTTATAGATCACAGGTTGGTCTTGAACTCTCTATGTAGCTGCAGATAGCCTTGAAATCGTGATAGTCCTGCTTGACTTCACAAGTGCTAGGATTACAGGACTTGACTCTCACTTTCTCAAAAAAAAATTTCAGGAAATAGAATTAAAGGAAATAAGTAGTCCTCTTTTCTATACAATATGCTCCCAATTCTCACAATTTAAGCTACATATAAAGGATGTTTTAAATAAGTGAGTATCAGGATTTGGAGATTCAAAAAGGTAAAAAGTTAGTCTTGCTTAGTCACATCATACAACATATGAATGAAGAAAATATTGTCTTAAAATGTTTTCCTCCAGAAACAATTCATTAATTTTAAGGAAATTTCTCAACCAAATGCAAAATTTAAGGGAAGACTTCATTTAATGAAGCAGAAAACATCTATTCCCAAATCGAAATATATTCATGATCATTTTGTATTCATGTTATGCATGAGATTTTTCATATACTTAGACAAATATCCAAATATATTGCTTTATTTCAATCCACAAGCTGTTAGTCTTATTAATGTAATTTATGCCAGTTTAATTTTGTAAGGGTTAGTGCTCGGCCTGGAGTATGAACTTTTAAATTTCAGTAAAAAGAATAAATTGCATTATTTTTCTCTTTCTGCTATTTGAGGGGAATAACATAGTTTGGGACAAGCAAGTCAATTTATTCTGAATTTAACTGCTCCCTGAAGAATTCTTCTCTAGGAATGCAGTGTAACTAAATCTTGCTTTTCAAATTCAAACAGATAGGTACATAGGTCAATATATCATGACATTAGGTGCATAAGTAGATAGATAAGTCATAGATTATAAAAAATATGGAAACAATTGAAGAGAAAGTAATTTAGATTTTACTGATTTAAGTCTAGAACACAAAACACAATGCAAAAAATATACCTTTTTCATGTAGAAATTGTATGTCTTTGCCTGTGTGTCTCTTTTAATATATATTTTGTTTCTCATTCATCTGTATGTATTTGTGTATCTATAGCTGGAGTTTTCTCCAGTCCTGCCTGGCCCATGGTCAGGACAAATCTCTCTCACTCACCAGTCCTGCAGCCACTTAGACCCAACCAAGTAAACACACAGAGACTTATATTGCTTACAAACTGTATGGCTGCAGCAGGCTTCTTGTTATCTAGTTCTTATATCTTAAATTAACCCATATCTATTAATCTATAAGTTGCCACATTGCTTGTGGCTTACCAGTATCTTACAGGTTGGTACTCATGGCAGCGGATGGCAGCATCTCCTGACTCAGCCTTCCTGTTCCCAGAATTCTCTTCTCTCCTTGTCCTGCCTATACTTCCTGCCTATACTTCCTGCCTGGCTACTAGCCAATCAGCATTTTATTTATTAACCAATCAGAGCAACACATTTAACATACAGAACATCCCACAGCATGTATCTGTGTGATGGTACATAAATCTGCATGAGTGCCCCAACAGCCAGAAGAGGGCATCAGATCCCCTGGATCAGAAGTAAAGGTGGCTGTGAGCATACTAACGTAGGTGTTTAGGAACTGAACTCCAGTCTTCTGGAAGAACACAAACTCAGAGCCATCTCTCCAGGTCCACTTTGTGTTTTGTTATTAATTGCCAGATAAATGTCATCCTTCCCACTAAAGTAACAGGAGAAAATAATATTCAAACAAAGCATTTCAACCAGTGTGTTCTCCTATTATACGCCATGATAAATATAAGGTGTATAATTACTTATCTAAGATTTGTTTTGACTTAATATAAATTTAAATATTTAAAAATATGACTAGGAACAACTTCCATTTATTACCATTAAAAGATTTTGTCATTTGATTTTAATCAATTAATTGTCTTCTCTTGTAAACTTAATTGTCACTAAGAGAAGAATGACTCTTAAAAATATAGGCCTGGATTAAAAAGATGACTTGGAGAATGAATACACTTGCCACTTAACTTGTCTTCTACAAGGTTAAAGTAGAAAACATATCCCCACATTCTGTCCTATGATGCTACGCCCACGTGTATGAACACATACATCATAAAGAAGAAAATGTAATGAAAATTTTCACTCATTAAAAAGAATATTTACCTTCCTGAAATATTAACTACACTTAAAAATAATTATATTTATTTGTGTCTCTGTTGAAAATAACACAAAAATAAATTATGGAATTTGAACTAAAATGAAATGTCTTGATTTGCTACCTATGATAGTGACAGTTATTTAAAAAAAACATAGTTATCCACTTAAAAATAGATTATTTTAAAATCGCTTATTCCAGATAAACATATGTTAAGACCTATACTAGGATTTTATTTGGAATACAATATGTCTAAAAACATGATTTTATAAACTGGAAAGTAATTGTAGTGAGGCAATACTGAGGGGTTAAGGAATCATTCACACCTTGCAAAGAAAAAAATTTAGATTAAAAAATTAAAAATTAAATTAAAAGTGTTTTAATTTTAGTTATTTTCGCTTATAAAAGGGTCTGCATGTATCAGTACTTCAATTTAAGAATAAAAAGGTTATTCATTTTAACAGAATTCAAACTAGGAAGTAAAATGAATTCAAATTGTTTGAACTACTTAAATCATTTTTATCAGGCTATCTCCCTAAAGGAGGATAATTTAATTTAAAAAGATTGGAGTATTGACTGAGGTACAGATCCCTGGGTACTTAACAGATAAATGAAGCAGATTAAAATGAAACTTATCAGTGTGATACATTCCTGTGGTTATTTACATCTAGGTTTCTTCTATTACGACGGTACTTTATTTACAATAAGATACTGCTTAGAAGACTTTTACTGGCCATACTAAGAAAAAAGCCTAGTAATTTATTAAACAAAGGGTCAAATGATAAATATTATGAGCTGATTATCTACTCTGATCACACACTTTTCAAAGTCCATTGTGATAGAAGGAAAAGGCAATTATTAGTGGTTTGGCATAAGGACTCTTTGCTTTCTTACCAGCAAAATAGCCTTCAGTAAGTTGTGTATTAACTCTTGGTGTGAAATTTTGTACCTACAAAAGCCTGGTGATGGCATGACTTACCTCCTCATAGAGTGAACACTCAAGGATCTCATGTGTCTAAAACACTCTCTAAAGGATTAGCATACATAGATGGCAGCTCTCATTTTTACTGATGATTCTTTTATTGTTTATACAGATGCTCATCATCCATAGAGCAAAAATTCCACCAAGTTTATCATTTCAAATCTTTTTTTATTTTTTTGAAATAAAAGCTAGTAAGTAATCTGTGAATCCAAATATATTATCTCATTATTAATTCATATTAAAACAGCACAAGTATACATCTGAAAGGCCTGTCAAGTAGTCATTGTACTTTTGTTAATCACAGGAATCAATCACGATTCACTCTGTAAGCACTCTACTGCCTTTCCTGGTGTAAGTCTTACAACAGAAAGTTAAGGCTAGCAGCAGGTCTGTGGCTTCTGTATTTGAATTCCAGGTACCCAGCAAACTACTCTCCTTGCAGCATGCTGGGTAGAATCAGAGACACTGGAGTTAGGAAGTGCTCGAGGAATAGAGGGAATAATATATGAGTCAGAATAACTTGGAATTGCTGATGGAAGGATCTGAGATTCTCATTCTCTTAACTTCTACACTCTAAAGTAAATTATAATATTAAGAATTACTGAAAGTAAAGGTAGATATGGTAGTCGGAAGGTTTCTCGGGTCCTGGGTCCTACCTGCCCCCCTACCCCATGCACTCCTGCAGCCCTCAAGTAAAAACACAGAGGCTTATATTATTTACAAACTGTATAGTCTATGGCAGGCTTCTTGCTAGTTAACTCTCATATCTTAAATTAACCCCTAACTATTAATCTATGTATCACCACATGTTCCATGGCTTTACCTGTGTCCCATAACAGGTTGCTCCTTTGGCGGCTGGCTTGCAGCTCCCCAGGTTCTGCCTTTCTCTTTCCTGTCTCTCTCATTTCCTGCCTGTCTCTAAGCTGCTTTGACAAAGACCAAAGCAGCTTATTTATTAACCAATGGGAACAACTATGTTCACAGCATACAGAAAGACATCCCCCAGCAAGATGTGATCATTAGTTGTGAGACAGTATGGGAAAATCTCCTGTAAAGTAAGAGGAGAGCAAGGGAAGGAATACAGGGAGGTCCACACAAAAACTAACAGCTATTTGAAGGGTCATACAGAAACCTAATGCAGTAGAAACTTTCAAAAATACTTATGTATGTCAAGGCAATCTAAATGAAATTGTAAATAACAGGGGGATATCTCTCATTACCTAATGAAGCTTCCAGTAACAGGAATGGGTTGAGTGTAATCAAGTTTTGGGCCAAAGGGGTCCCATGAGAATACCCAAACAACCCAGGGTATTTCCAAGGTGGCTCACCACAAACTAACAATAAGATTATATTACTAAAGATAACATCTAAGCAACTCATTCAACATTGGGAAGTTGAGCTGGAGCCTACACATAGAGCCTTTACCCCTACAGGCTAGTGTTCATGGTACTGGAAGATAATCTGCATGCTACCAAAAGCTAAATACAAACCCAGATACAAACTCTTCCTTTTACGATGGTGACTTGCCTCGAAAGATAACTGATACAATAGTAGCCCAAAGCTTGTGGGCATGATCAAATACTGTCTGATTTGACTTAAGACCTACTCCATGAGAGGGAACCCATCGCTGATGCTGCTTGGCTGGCGAAGAACCTGAGACTAGATAGCCGAAAATCCTAGGGGGAAATGAAATACTACTATTAAGCTACAGAGCAATAAATTAATACCTAAGGGCATTCTGCTATAATAATAGATTCACCCCTTGCTCAGCCATTGCTTTCTCCTGCAGTTGATGGGAATAAATAGAGACCCACCATCAGACAAAATCTCAGAAAGTCTGAGAGCTTGGAACACTCAGCCCCAACAAGGATGCCTCCATCAAATTCCTCCCCTTAGGGCTCAGGGAACTCTTAAGAAGAAGAGGCTGAAAAAGTGTAAGAGCTATAGGAGATGGAGGGCACCAAGGAAACAAGGCCTTCCAGACATAACAGGACTGACTGATATATGAACTCACAGAGACTTAGGCAGCAGGCACAGGGCCTACACATAAAGGATTAACATACACCAGCTGAGCTCCTGGAGCTGAGAAGAGAGGTGGGCATGCAACTGCATCCCTACCTCAGATACTGTCTTCAATTGATAGCAACTTGAAAATGGAAGTTTTGTTTTCTCCAGTGGTGTCTCAGTGGGCAAAACAAACCCTCTTAAAGGTAGGCCCCATGTCTGGCAGTACATGGCAAACACAAAAAGAACTCAATGGAATCTTTGGAGTTTCTTTATCTCATAATGTTAAGTCGTGGCTTTTTTTCTTTTCTTTCTTTTTTTTTTTGTTAATCCTATAGGTTCTTTGCATATATATTACGGCTTACAGTTTTGTGTTTTAAAGCTATTATGGTATTCCCCTGTGCATGAAGTTTTTTTTCTGTGTCTTATGAATGTATTGTACTTTTTATTAGGCTCTTTTCTTGTTTGGTTGTTTTGTCCTGTTCTGATTTTCTTAAATTTTATTAGTTTATATTATCCCTTAGATGTCTCTTTGTTTAGTAAGGAGAGACAGAAAGTCTAAATTCAGATGGGAGGGGAAGAAGGGTGGAAATGGGAGGAGGAGGAGGAGGGGAAAGAGAAATAGTAATCAGAATATATTGTATAAAAAATCCATTTTCCTATAAAAGAAAATAATAAAGTGAGAGGGTAAAATGACTATATTTAAATTGTGCTGACAGTTTACCCAACAGTTTGAATTGATGTACATTTGTCAATCTGAGCCTTAAACATTAATTGTCTGGAACTGTACGACTTTCATGATCAATATTCAGCTTCCTGGCTAGAGGCATAATGATAGGGTGGTAGGGTCCCAAATAGGAAAATAGAAGTATGGAAGGACAAAAAATAAGAGGACTTTTGGGAAAGAGTTTTTGGGTGATGGACAATTGATTAATTGTTAATAAAGAAGGAAAATGAGAAGAAAGATTTACCTTTGTTTGTCCTATTTGGTTGTCTTTATCAATGAAGCAAATAATGCTTTGGGTGAGTGTAGTGTATAACACTGAAAGGTATAATTTCAGAAGGAATGAAATTTCCAATCATTCAAAAAAATACCTCATGTGTTAATTCATGCTAACTTTACATTAGCACTAGGAAATATGTGATTTCATTAATGGCACAAATTATTCACTTTGAAGAGTTGAATGATTTTTGTATCAGAAACTATTTTTAAGACCTTTATTTACTCATGTGTATATATGTCTGTGTGTGTTGCTTATGCGTGGGGTTCAGAGAATGACTGCAGGACTCAAGTGTCTCCTTCTACCATGTGGGTGAAGGTGATGTCCTACGTCAAAATTAACAATCATTTATTGATTGCTTTTTTCTTTTTTCTTTTTCTTTTTTTTATTTATTTATTTTTTCTTTTTTGGTTTTTTCGAGACAGGGTTTCTCTGTGTAGATTTGCACTTTTCCTGGAACTCACTCTGTAGCCCAGGCTGGCCTCAAACTCACAGAGAAATGCCTGGCTCTGCCCCCTGAGTGCTGGAATTAAAGATGTGCACCACCACCACCCGGCTTAGTAATTGCTTTCTATTGGGGAACTTTTGTTTTCAAAAAGACTCCTCAGCATGTCTAGGAGCCTAGTTCTGTTCCTACTTATTATATGAACAATACTCACAATAATTTTGAAGCTACCATCAAAGATTCAGTTTATGAAAGTATCAGTAAGTTTCTCATAATAAAAAACAATTTATTTCAAAGAAATATATAACAAAATCAAATCCTAGAATACCAGCATAGAGCATTATGGTCAATATGTATAATTTTTAAATGATATAAATTTAAGTTACCATAAATTATGTATTCATCAGTTTATAAGAAAAATATATATATTACTATATATAAATACTATAAGTTTATGTGTTTAAAATATTATATGTTACCATAAATTATTTACTCTTCAGTTTATGAGAAAATATACATGGATGAATCAGAAGGTTATCAGAAAACTGATTTCAAGACGGAAACATCTAGAACTAGATATAAAATTGTAACAAGTAATAAATATTCATGTAGGTGATGCTGAAGAATATCTGGGGTCCTTATAATAAAGGTAAGTGTGTTTGCAATTCCCACTAAAGTGAATACAGGAAAAATAAATATTTTATTTGCTATTATACTAACACATTTTAAGAAAAACCTTTCTCTACTATGACAAAATGACAGGCTGCAAACCAGCAGTGTTCCAGTTCTCCAATAAAAAATAATAACGTTTTCCTCAGAAGTGATTTCTGTTTTAGGTAATGATTTGAAAAAAGTAAGGGGAAAAAAGGCTCTGTAGATGTGACTAATGGAAATAGCTTTTACTGATAACAATAAAACCTTGCTTCTGTGTTAATTTGTACCGCAATGAGAAAGTTGTTTCCTTTTCTATTTCTAGAAGCTATGTTATGCAGTGTGTTTGTTTGTATACACAGCTCAAACTCATAGAGGAGGAGGCCACTTCAAATACACATGAAGGTAGACTGTCCTGTCTGCTGGTAGTAAAAGGTAGAGAAAAAAATCAATGCCAACATTTGTCTTATACTAATTATTCTATAAGCAGGACTGTAGTTTGAATTTGAACTGTCTCCTCATAAAAGAATCATGTGTTGAAGGCTTGATCCTCTCAGCTGGTAGATCTAATCACTGAGCAATGACTGGGTCATAAAAACCCTGATCTAATCAATCAATTGACAGATTCATTTGATGGCACTTAGGAAGGTGGTAGAAAGGAAGGAAGTCAGATTTATTTCTTTGAAGGAAAGTACCTGGAGCCTGTCTTTGTGGATCTGTCCCTTACCCCTTTCTGCTCCTGGCTTCCAAAAGGTGAGTAGCCTCCTTTACCACTTTCTCCCACTGTTATAATATTTTACCTGGCCACAGACCTAAAAGCTATGGAATATTTTGAGCAGTTATAGAACACATTCTGGTCATACTCACCTACCACGCTCTCTTATACTTTTCCACATCAATCAACCCCCTTTCTCTCAACAAGTCCTACCTCCACTATAATTATTCTTTCTCTGATTTACTTTTTGGTTTTTATTTTGTTTTGTTTTGATTTGAAACCTACCAAGTTTAACAAAAACTACACATTTGGACACTGGAGTGCTAGTTACTCAACAATGGCTACTCCAGTGCAGACAAGGACTCCTCTTTACCTCCTGCTGTCAACTACTAACAGTTCCCAGAGAGGATTGCTAGTCCCATGAACCCTCTTCCACTCTTGGCTGAATAGAAAACTATATTTTCCTAGTGACTTCTTAGTAAACTTTGTAGTTACTTTTGGGTCCATGGATCATAACTAAGGGGACAGAATTAACATCATCTGATAAATCAGCTATAGATTGCTCATTTGTTTTTCCATTTTGTCCTTTTATTAAAAAATAAATTCTTTTTTCATACAATACATCCTAATTATAGTTTCTCCTCCCTCTACTCCTTCCAGTTCCTCTTCACCTCACCTGACTTCTGGATCCACTTCATTTCTGTCCCTCATTAGAAAGAATAGGCTTCTAAAAGATAACAACCAAACATTACAAAATAAAATATGATAAGATAAAGCAAAAAAAAAATCACATCTAGGCTGGACAAGGAAACCCAAGAGAAGGAAAATAGCCTCAAGATCAGGCATAAGAATGGGAGCCCCACTCATTCACACACTCAGGAGTCCCATAAAAATATATATATAACACATATGCAGAAGACCTGGTGTAGACACATATAGGCCCTGTGCTTGCTGCTTCATGCTCTGTGTGTTCATAGTTGCCTTGTTTAGTTGATTCAGGGGACCTTGTTCCTCTGGTGTTTTTCATCCCCTCTGCCTCTTATACTTTCTACCTCCTCTGCTGCATGATTCCTTGAAATCTGAGGGAAGGGATTTGTTGGAGATAACTCACTTAGACACACTCTCTCTCTCTCTCTCTCTCTCTCTCTCTCTCTCTCTCTCTCTCTCTCTCTCTCTCTGTCCATAATATCTACCTGTGAGTCTCTGAATCTGTTACTATATGCTGCAGGAGGAAGCTTCTCTGATGATGACTGAATAAGGCACTAATCTATGACTATAGCAGAATATCATTAAGACTCATTTTATATATATATATATATATATATATATATATATATATATATATATATATATATATATATATATATATATATAATCAGAGTGTTTTGGTTCTACTCCACGTCTCTGGGCTATCTAGTCTAGGGCAAGTGTCGCACAAGAACTTGTGAGAGTAACTAACCAGTGTCTGATTTGACTAAGGACTCACTCCAGGAGATGCAACTCACATCCAACACTGCTTGGGTGACCAAGAACCAGACACTAGATAGCCCAGAGATCTAGGGTAAAATCACTTTTTAAACTATGGATATGGGCTATTTTTGGTAGTAGTAATACCTCCATTTATATTATTGAACTTTTTGCATATGTTACCTTGTTCTTGTTTGTTCTTACAATAACCACATATCTCATTTAAGATATGATGCATGCAATAAAAAAATACATAAACAAAAATACCAAAACAAAACAAAAAGCACACACACACATGAATTCTGTTCTGTGGTGATCACCTATATCTGGGCATGGGGATTGCCCTGGAGTTTGGTTGATACAGCCAGTGTCATTCTGTGGAAAATTAACTTTGCCCTATTAGGTCATATATTTTCATTTCTTCTTGTTTTGTTTTGTTTTTCAGTTGTTTTTTCTTTTCTTTGTTTATTTGTTGTTAATTTACTTGTTTGATTTTTGAAGAAAGAGAACATGAAGGTGGATGAGAAGAAGGTGGGAAAATTGGGAGACTTGGGGGAGGGGGTAAATCATGGTCAAAATCTATGATATGAAAGCAGATTTAAATTTATAAAATTTCAAATATAGAACACGTTTAGTCATATGCAGTAGATTCTGGTGTTCATCTTCTTTATATGAGATTCTTGAAGACCATTCAAAATTTATTTATTTGCATTCTTGCTGCTACATTCAGTGGTTGATAAATCATAACCCCTTAATAAAGACTTAAGGCATAGACATTGCAGTGGAGTATATGGAGCATGTATTCAGGAATGCTAGGCATGGTTTCCTTCTATGAGTTCTTTTTTTATTTTGTTCATATTAATACGATGAAGTAACCACTGTGTAAATTAACATAATGAAACTTATCAGTCCTGTGCATTCCTCAGGATTTAAGCAGTTTTTGCATTCCTTGCACAGTAAAATATATTATATAAAAATATAAGTTAATTTGTACATTTCTCAAGCTATACCAAAATACTTTTTCCCAATTTCATTGGGATTTATTTTTAACTCAGATATAAAGAACAAAACTATTACAAACGTTCTTGTATGGAATTTTTGAAGAACATAAGCCTTGTTCTCTGAAGATAGATATTTAGGGGTTCAATATTAGGGCTATATGAAAACGTATGTTAAAAAGCAAGATAAATTAGAAAATAGTCTTCAAAACGATTTTCCCCATTTATATTAAACCAGAAAAGCACAAACCCTATATTTGCTGAACATTTTATTTAATAATTTTCATTTTTAATATTTTACATTAACCACACTAGTCGGTGTAATAATCCCACACTATGGTTTTCACTTGTATCATCTGGAAATTAATAATGTAGAGTATATTTTCATGTGTTTGGCCTCAAGGCCATCTTGTTATATGAAATGTAAATTTCAGTAGCTTGGACGATTTTCCAAAATTGTATTCAAAGGCTTTGAAATGCAATAAAATTTGAAAAATGAAGCACATGAGCATTCATGCTCATAACATGAATTTGAACATTAACTGTTCTTTCTTTATCAAGCATGACTATATCCCATCATCACCGTACCTCTCTGTTTGCAGGACTTCTTCCTGAGGAAATGTTAAAGGTGTCCACCTGGCCCAAATAGGGTATTAAGGGCAAGCCAAGGTAACAATTCTATCAAAGTCCAACTTGGTAAACAAATAAGTTTAATTGGCTTACCTACAGAACTGGGTGAGAGTTTACTGCCAGGAGCGTAGGTGACCCCAGAGCAGCTGCATCACTGTAAATCATATGTCCTACCCAACCATGGAAAACAGGCTCATACATGAGGCATCTTTCAGGTAGCTTTCCTGTTTTTATAAATTCTAAAATTACTCTTGTTTTCATCAAAGCTTTATATTCACATTTTAATCATTCATTTGGCATGACTAAAAAGAAGATAGTATTTTACTGGAGAATTAATTCACTATGTTCATATTCCAGTTTCATTTGTGTATCAGCAATTAGTTTATTTTATTTAGCAAAACACCAATGTAGCACTGCATTGTGAATTTAGGTTTCTTTATTATTGTTTTGTTTCAATTTCATTTTTAAAGGAATATTCCCTATGGACAAAATGGCTGTTTCTTATCTGAGATGTTCATGGATGATTTTCTCTACATATTTTTACTCCTCTTGACTAAACACTTAATGGAGTTTCTAAATTGTAAGAGATTTGTGGTGGTGGTGGTGGTGGTGGTGGTGGTGGTGGTGGTGGTGGTGGTGTGTGTGTTTGTAAGTGTGTGTTGAGAAAGGGTCTCTCTATCCCTGACTATCGTGGAACTTAATATTGTAGACCATACTGGCCTACAACTTATAGAAATCTGCTTGCCTGTGTCTGTCTTCCAAGTGTTGGGATCAAAGGCATGCACCACCACTCCTGGTAAGATGAGTTCTTATTGTTGTATAAAATTGTAAGAGGTATCTTTTTTCAGGTAGTTGTGCCAACCTAAACTACAGTGAAAAGTGTTTGAGAGACTCAGATCACAAATTTTATAACTGACATTGGTTATAGACAATATATTTTACTCTTTTCATACATTAGAGAGTGATTCTAGCTACTGAGTAATTATTTGCCTTCTCCAAGTACATAGAACATTGGAAGTATATAGTACTTTTTTGGTTTCCTAGAAAATACTTTCATTAATTTTCATGTAAGAGTTATTTTGGTAGTAAAATTATATTTTAACCATCTAGGATGTGTCTGAATTTTATTAGGGTTTCTTTCCGTATATCAAAGCCTACATATGTACAAAACAAACATTTTTAGCCTTTATTATTTCAGACCAATGAAGAACTACATTCTTTGAGTTCTTCAAGGAGTGCTTATCTGAGGTGGCCTGCTAATCCCTGCCTGATGTATTGCCAAAATACTAAAATGACTGATAACCATATTAATATTGATTCAAAGCTGATTTGTACTTTGACCATGTCAGCCGTCTGAGACACTGAAAATGAGATATAATTATTCTCCTGCTCAGTGTGTCCTACTCACTCAGTATTAATTCTGAATTCTCCTTGCAAAATTAACAATCTCTTCCTTAGTTCATTTCAGTCTTCCTCTACCTTATCATATACTGCTGAAATTAAATAGAAACTTCTTATGTTTGCCGGAGAAGTAATTCATCAGAACCGTTCATTCCTTTTCCAATTCTTTTTTTTTTTTAATTTTTATTTTGCAATACAATTCAGTTCTACATATCAGCCACAGATTCCCTTGTTCTCCCCCCTTCCGCCCCCCTCACCTTCCCCCCAGCCCGCCCCCCATTCCAATCTCCTCCAGGGCAAAGCCTTCCCCACAGACTGAGATCAACCTGGTGGACTCAGTCCAGGTAGGTCCAGTCCCCTCCTCCCAGGCCGAGCCAAGGGACCCTGCATAGGCCCCAGGTTTCAAACAGCCAACTCATGCAATGAGCACAGGACCCGGTGCCACTGCCTGGATGCCTCCCAAACAGATCAGGCCAATCAACTGTCTCACCCACTCAGAGGTCCTGATCCAGTTGGTGACCCCTCAGCCACTGGTTCATATTTCATGTGTTTCCGTTTGTTTGGCTATTTGTCTCTGTGCTTTATCCGACCTTGGTCTCAACAATTCTCGCTCATATAAACCCTCCTCATTCTCGCTAATTGGACTCCCAGAGATCCACCTGGGGCCAAGTCATGGATCTCTGCATCCAGATCCCTCAGTAGTTGGATGAGGTTTCTAGCACGACAATTAGGGTGTTTGGCCATCCCATCACCAGAGTAGGTCAGTTCGGACTGTCTCTCGACCATTGCCAGCAGTCTGTTGTGGGGGTATCTTTGTGGATTTCTGTAGGCCTCTCTAGCACTTTGTTTCTTCCTATTCTCATGTGGTCTTCATTTACCATGGTCTCCTAGGTTAGTAAACAAGTTTACAGCTTTTATTCCAACATGCAGAGAGTATTATTTCTCAGGTTTCCAGCCTTCTTTGTTAGTCAGTTTCTGATGCACTTGATTATCTCTGTTAACAAGTGTTTTCGTCACAATAGTTTTCTTTGATTTACCTAATTCTTCCTCAACATCCAAGATAGCATCTTCTATTTTCTTCATTCTCTGGCAACTAACAGGCCATTCCAGAACATATTGGCATATACAACTACACTTTACTATTTTCATGATTTTTTTACAGTAACATATAAATTCCTTATAAGGATGTAGTTGCCTGACATTTGATGAAAATTACAAGTCCAAAAGGACACACTAAAAGAAAAATGAGTCTAATGAATAAAATACTTTCTTTGAAAAAATTTGTGTGAATTTTATACAATCTGTGTTTATGATCATACATACAATTATTCACATGTGCATTATATCTGAACGTTTTATGAGGTATTTGATTTTGATTATTATTTTACAATTAATCTTCTATAGAACTTGGACCATATCAGTAACACATGTCTATTTTATAGAAATCCTACCATTTGAACAAAAAAGAAGAATACAAACATAAAACAAATTCAGCGATGTTCATTTTAATATGTCTCATCATTGTAGAGGAACTTCTCTAGTATATAAATTCACTTGTAGGTATATATAGTTTTACTTTGCGTGAAGAATATATTTGAGGACCATCTGTCCTAGTTTGCTGATGGTTTTGCTCTGGCTGATACATTATCCACCTGGCAACAGTGTGTACTGATACCTCTAAGTCAATGCCATTATTCTTTCCTATCTGTGAAACCAGGGAACAGCTGGGTGATACAAGCTATTCTTGACATCTTAATGTACTTTTATGATGTCTATTTATCTTTTCAAACACATCAATAGAATAGTTTAACTGGGTTAAAACCGCTCATAGTTCAGTTACTGTTTAACAGGTATGTGAATTGCTCCATTGTGGATTCTCTTTTTAGAGATGAAGACTTGAACAGGTCCTTATGAGTAAAAGGGGAAAAAAAGACCTTTCTATGCATGACACTGAACTAAGAAGAGTGGCTGAATTAGGACTTACTATGTGTCATGAAATTTGTTATAGGATAAGCTCTACTGGTGGGAAAACTGAGGTGAAAGCTCAATTTTTTTTCTGACCTAATTATATATTGGATCTTCAAGATATCAAAATGGTGAATAAATTTTGTTCTCACATGTAGGATAAAATAAAACTCAAGATGGATGGATCCATATATTTAAATTCTAGTTTCATTTTAATTATTGATGATGATAAAACAGGTTTGCCTAAAAGTAAAATTGCCTGTTGAATTTATGGAGGAGTTTGATTTGCCTATGTGTCTGTACAATAAAAATATCTTTCAATTGGTTGTTATAATAAAATATATTCATAAATATATGTAATAAAATATGTATTTGCATTATACAATAACATATATTTGGTGTAGAATATATTTATATATCATAGAGTATAAGGTATGTATATATTATAAAATCTATTTGTTCATATATAAATATATATAAAGAGCATGTTTACTATTCCAAAATTAAATATAGCTTACCCTTGATCATCACAAATGATTTATGTGGGGGCACTTATCTATGAGTTCTTCAGTTTTTTATTTGAAATTTATAATTATTTTAAAGAATTTTATACATAAGTACTATATTCGTGTCATTCCCTTCCTTCACTATCTCCCTTCCAACTCTTGTGCCCTTGACTCCCTCTCAAATTCATGAAATCTTCTTTAATTATTGTTACATAACATATATACATGCATTTGTTTATATAAATACAGCCTACTGAGTCCATCTGGTGTTGCTCACATGTATGTATATGTTTAAGCCTCACTGTTTTATGAAAGTTTGAAAGAGCTTACAGACAAGCATCATATCCTCAACATTTTAAAAAAGATAAGAAAATCTGGTATTACATGTACATTTAATGCATAAAAACAGCAGTCCATTTTATCCTTTACTTATCTTAAAACAAAAATTGCAAAATTGGAATTACATAATACACACACATATTTGAAATAGAACATAGAAATAACACTGAGGTATATAGTGAGAAAAAAATCTGATAATCTCCTGCTTTCCTAAAATAAATAATGTGAAAGACATAAACTTTAAGATAAAGAATTGAAAATGTAACACAATTCACTGTATTTGGGTTGATTATAGAAACATTCTGAAATGTGTCGTGTTAAGTGATTCATGTTTGCTTCATGATTATCCATGAGTTTCTCAGTGTTTAAATTCATGTGAAGCAGCCTCTTGATGACTTTCAGATAGATCTGGCTCAGTGCTGTAACAACTTTTTTAGGGATTTAACATCATCGCATAAACTAGATGTTCAAACCACTGTTTTTGACCTCCTGATAATTTTGAGTTACTGCTTTGATTGATAACTGAAAATTGTTGAGTTTCCAAATCTAACAAAAATAAATTGTTCTGAACAATGTGTGGTAGTATTTGTATAATTTACCTAAAACCACATTGTTCATACAATGGCTCATCCTCACTGTAATACTGATGCAGCAGACTTTTCATTATTGTCTGCATAGTACACTGAGACAGTTACATTTATTTTATTAAGTTATTATAACAAGGAAAGAAACATGTGCTGTGTTCTTGGTACTCTGGGAATATGATACTGAAAATATTAGAGTGATAGAGAGAGCTATCAATTTTCAGAATTGCACTGGTCTGGTCAGAATAAAAAAAATCATCTTTAGAATTTCACAAATATAGAATCTTACTGGTACCCTTTCCATCAAAACAGATAAGTATACACAACACCCACCTTGACTCCAAGACTGTTAATGGATTCTAACTCCAGATAGTATTGAAGCTATGTAGCTATAATAATTTATGCCTGCATACCTGAAGCCCATTTATTAGCATTTTCCTTGCTTTGAAATCTGTTTTTCTCTGAAACTAATATAGCTAATTCAGCTTTCATTTCAGTAGCATTAACCTGGTTGCCTACTTCCATTAATTTACTTTAAGTCTAGACATGGCTCATGCTAAAATGAGTGTTTTGGAGAAATTTTATAGATGAACATATTAATAGATCGATAGATATGTAGATAGGTAGATAGATAGATAGACAGACAGACAGACAGACAGATAGATAGATAGGTAGGTAGGTAGGTAGGTAGATAGATAGAACCTAACCAGGGAAACATAAGTATTGAATCCCCTTTGGCTTCATGAGTTGCCTTCAAAGGCCACTAGGGGGCAAATTCTTTTGAGACATATTCCTACAGTACCAAAAACACAGCGTGTTTCTTTCCTTGTTGATCACTTAAGGAAGTAAATGTAACTGTCTCAGTGTACTATGCAGACAATAATGAAAAGTCTGCTGCATCAGTATTATACTGAGGATGAGACATTGTATGAACAATGTGCTTTCAGGGAAATTATACAGACACTAAAACTTTTTTTTCAGAATAATTTATTTTTGTTGAAATTGGAAATGCAACAGTTTAGTTATCAACCAAAACACAATGTGCTGAACAGAGGCAGATGCACAGCTCACACAAGATACAGGGACAACTGTGACTCTAGTTACTTTGTGCACACATTATTAAGGCCCAAGTAAAAAGTGCTGTGAGGAATTTCTGCCTACTCTGAGGCTAATATCAACCTGGGAGTGGGCTTGGAATGCAGAGAAATTGAGACATAATTTCTAATACTTATCTCAGAATCAATACATAAATACGTTTAAAAACATGTGTAGCAAACATGACTGGTTCTGTCTCTGCTGTTTGCCAACACAGACCATGAATGTAAATGAATATAAGGGAACTATTCATACCTTCTGTAAATAAAGATATAAATAATGTTATTTGCTTTTGTATTTATAGCACATGGCATTCAATAAGTATTCATTATTTAATCATTATAAAATGACATAGTCTGAATTTTTTCCCTTTTATTGAAAATAGATTTTTTTCTTATATAATATATTTTGGTTACAATATCCCTTCTCTATTCTCCCCACAGGTCATCTCCACCTTCCCTCTCATGTGGATCCAAACCTTTTCTGTCTCTCATTACAGAAAAAAGGGGCTTCTAATGAATAATAATAAAAGAAAATAAGATGAAACAAAACCAAATATGTCAGAATCAGATAAAACAAATAAACAGAAGGAAAATTATATAAGAAAAGACACCAGAAACAATTATTGTGAGACGAATTGCTAAACAATCTTATTAATAAAATACCTGGAGCCAGATATTGGGGTTAAAACTGAGAGATTAGAGGAATAAGACAAGCCATAGCCAACCTCACCTTACCAACACTCAGCCTCCAGAGAGAGCTACTTCCTGAATACCCACGCCTATATGCCTTTCTGTTCTGCCATCTTACTTCCTCTCTCCATGGATAGTGCTGGTGTTAAAGGCATGTGCCACCATGCCTGGCTGTGTTCCCAGTGGGGCCTTGAACTCACAGAGATTCAGATGGATCTCTGCCTCCTGAATGCTAGGATTAAAGGAGTGTGCTACCATTGCCTGACTTCTATGTTTACTATAGTGGCTGGCTTTTTCCTTTGATCCTCAGATAATCTTTAATGGGGGTACACAAATAAAATATCACCTTAAAATATAGATGCATAGACCCACTCATTTGCACACTCAGGAATTCCATAAAAAACACTAAACTGGAAGACATGATACATAGGCAAAAGTCTTGTAGGGTAAAAAGAGAGAAGAAAATATATAAAAATAAAATTTAAAATAAGATATTAAAAAAAGAAAGAACCCTGACACAACATTTTGAGACAAGGAACATCCAAAAATATCATTGAGTTCATTTTCCTCACACAGTTCATTTTCTGTTGGCCACCTACTGCTGGGAATGCAGCCTACATGTAAAAGTAGTTCATTGGCCCAGTTAGAATCCCTCGGAGAACATTAAGTTTTCATTTGTAAGTAGTTATCAATTGAAGATAGACCTGGGTCAGAGTTGGGAGCTTCTGTCCACTTCTCCTTTCAACTCTAGGAATTCATCTGGTGCACACCGTGCAGGCCCTGTGCATGCTGCCTCAGTCTTTGTGAGTTCATATGCACATCATTCCTGTTGTGTCTAGAAGGTCTTATTTCCTTGCTGTCTTCAATAACCCCGCCTCCACTTCTGTAGAGTTCCAGGAAATCTGAGTTGCGGGGGATTTGATGGAGACATCCCTATTTTGGGACGAGTGGTCCAACGTCTCTTGCTCTCTTCATAGTGTCTGGTTATGTGTCTCTATATTTCTCCCCATCAGTTGCAGAACAAATATGGCTGAGCGGGCACTAATCTATGAATATAGCAGAATATTGTCAGGAGTCATTTTATCGCTACTTTTAAAAAATGAGATGTTTTTGAATGATTTAGTTTTACCCTCAATCACTGACCTAGCTAATCTCAGGTTCTTGATCACACAAGCCGTGTTGGGTATGGGTTCCATCTCATGAATGGGGGCCTTGAGTCAAATTGGATTCTAGTTAGTTACTCCCATAATCTTTATGCTATTATTGTACTAGCATACCTTTATATTGATCATTTTAGATTTGTGTTTCACGCAAGGTGTTAAGTATGGATCTACTTGGATTCTTCTGGACATTGCCATCCACTTTGACCCACTTCATTTGTTGAAGATGTACTTTATCCAGTGTGTATTTCTACTTTTTTTATTTAATCAAAAATCAGGTGTCCATATATGTGTGGATTCATGTCTGGGTCTTCAATTCCTTTCCATATACCTATGAGTCTGTTTTTTTCTGCCAATACCATGTGGTTTTTATTGCACTTGCAGTACAATTTGAGGTCATGGATGATAATCCCTCCAGCAACTATTTTATTATTCAAGATTTTATTAGATGTCCTTAATGTTAGTGTATGTGTTTCCATTTGAAGCTTAAAATTATCCTTTCAAGATCTGTGAAGAATTGCATTTGAAATTTAATGGGGATTTTATTAAATCTATAGATTGCTTATGGTAGGATGGTCATTTTTACCATATCCATCCTACCAATCATGAGCATAAGAGATCTTGATATATTCTAATATCTTCTTCAATTTCTTTCTTCAAATTAAATCTTTCACTTTCTAGAGTTATCCCAAGATATGTTATCTTATTTGAGGCTATCGTGAAGGGCATTGTTTCCTCAATTACTTTCTCAGTCTGTTTGTCATTTGTATATAGGTAGGCTACTATTTTTTTTGTGAATTAATTTTGTTTCCTGATATTACCAAAGCGTTTGTCAGCTGTAGGAATTTTCTGCTGGAATTTTTAGGTTCACTTATATATACTCTCACATCATCTGTAGATGAAGACACATTGACTTCTTCCTTTCCAATTTGTATCCTCTTGATCTCCTTCAGTTGTTTTATTGCTCTAGCTAAGACTTCAAGTGCTGTATGAATAGGTATAGAGCTAGAGGACAAGCATATCTTGTTCCTGATGTTGGTGGACTTGCTTTGCATTTCTCTCCATTTAAGTCATGTTAGCTATAGGCTTGGAATAAACTGCCTTTATAAAGTAGAGATAGTTCTTTGTATCCCTAGTCTTTCTACGACTTTTATCATGAAGGGTTTCTGGATTAGGTCAAAAGCTTTTCCTGTGTATAATGAGATGATCATCTATGTTTTGTCAGTTTTTCTTTTTATATGTGGTGGATTATATTCACCCATTGTCAACATTTTGCCAACATTTTAACTCAGCTTGAAGATTTCTGGCTTCTATTTTCTCAGGATTTTGTTGTTGTTGTTGTTGTTGTTGATATGCCACAGTTTGTCCACCAGAAGGGGAAGACACACAACTGTAGCTAGAGTTTTCCTGCCTGGCCCACAGTCAGGACAAATCTTTGTCACCTGCCAATCCCACAGCCCCTCAGACCCAACCAAGTAAACACAGAGACTTACATTGGTTACAAACTGTATGGCCGTGTCAGGCTTCTTGCTAACTGTTCTTACAGCTTAAATTAATCCATTTCCATTAATCTATACCTTGCCACGTGGCTCGTGGCTTACCGGCATCTTCACATGCTGCTTGTCATCATGACGGCTGGCAGTGTCTCTCTGACTCAGCCTTCCACTTCCCAGCTTTATTCTCCTCCTTGTCCCGCCTATACTTTCTGCCTAGCCAATGGCCAATCAGTGTTTTATTTATTGACCAATCAGCAACACATTTGCCATATAGAACATCCCACAGCACTTCCCCCCCTCCTTTGTTTTTTCAAAAAGGAAGATTTTAACCTTAATAAAATAAAATTACATATAATTTGGGAATTTGGGCGTAGCTTCTCTTACTACTTCCTGCTGGAGAGGGGTGCTGTATCTTATGGGAAAACAAAGAAAATTTTAGGATCATGGAGTAGTCCATGAGGCTGTATCATCTGAGCCAGTTGCCTTGAAACCATTCTGGATGTTGGATCATCTGGGTCATGGTGTCATCGGAGACCTTTCAGGGGGTCTTGGCTGGTCAAACCTGATGTATCTTAATGTGGAACAAATCCATAGCCTCTGGCTTTCTGTGGGAACAAAAGCAGAGACTCTTTTCCAAAGCAACATATCCTTATATCCAAATTTTGAAGTCAAGGTATCTTTAAAATATACATTTTGGCATAACTCAACAGCTTTTACAATCAAATGTTTTTCTGCAGTTAAAAGTCCCAAAGACAACACAATCCAGATTCTCTGTGTAATACTCATCTTCCCTGGCTTATTTTTTATATTAATTTTACTGTCTCTTTAAAGACTTTATTTTTTTAAAACTATGTATTTGTTTTTATAACTGTATATATCACCTTTTTTGTCTCTTTCAAGCCTATGTATCTTTTACACACATTGTAAACTATTACATCTGAATCTGTCTTATTGTGAATCTATTGCTTTAACCTGCAGCAGCTGTGGCTGCTGGCTCCGCCTACCTCAGCTTCCCAACATGGCTACGTTTACCGCCAGCTCTGGGAGCTATCCTGGGGGTCTATGCTTTTATTCAAGCAGTGTGTAGTCCAGAAACCTCTGTTTTTGTTTTGTACTAATAAAGGCTAAATCCACCACACAGCTTAATGTGCCACTTGCAGAGGCCTCATTCCCGCCATACTGCAGGTCGAGCGCACAGGCTAGGAACCCACAAGTAGCTCAAACCGGCAGCTGCCACTCATTTGAGAGAGACAATTAGGAACTGTTTTTAGCTCCGTTTTAGAATCTTTTTTCTCAGTTTTTAGGTGGAAACTCTTGCCACCATGTTGGTTGCCATTTGTAGCTAGAGTTTTCCTGCCTGGCCCACAGTCAGGACAAATCTTTGTCACCTGCCAGTCCCACAGCCCCTCAGACCCAACCAAGTAAACACAGAGACTTATATTGGTTACAAACTGTATGGCCATGGCAGGCTTCTTGCTAACTGTTCTTACAGCTTAAATTAATCCATTTCTATAAATCTATACCTTGCCACGTGGCTCGTGGCTTGGTAGGCCTCTTCACATGCTGCTTGTCATCCTGGAGGCTGGCAGGGTCTCTCTGACTCAGCCTTTCACTTCCCAGCTTTATTCTCCTCCTTGTCCCGCCTATACTTTCTGCCTAGCCAATGGTCAATCAGTGTTTTATTTATTGACCAATCAGCAACACATTTGCCATACAGAACATCCCACAGCACACAACTTCCAGGCAATCACTGAATCAGAAACAAACAAAAAAAAAAAAAGAAAAAGAAAAAAAAACCCTACTAGCAATATCTTCTTTGCCAACTGCCCTGATCTCAACTGGGACCAGACATTCAGAAGGAAAAAGAAAGTGAATGAAAACTGGATTTCCTAGGGAAACTTTGTAAGCTCTGGAATTTTCCTAAGAATCTAAAAAGTATGTGCACATTCAAGGTCATTCCAATGAAAAGAAATGTTGGTACAGTGATGGCAACATTACCTTATCACTGGCTGACCAGGACCCTATACAGAGAGTCACTAGAAGCTATAGCTATGTTGTAAAGGAGTTGATGTTTGAGGATATGATTTCAAATATGTTTGTTTAAGACAGGAATAGTATGAGCAAGACAGTTAACAAATGTTCCAATTAATCTTTGGATATATACTCAACTCTTCTTACCACAGTGTGAACTCTGAAGCCAGGCATAAAATTCTCAACAGGAAGCTAAAAAAATGAACTAAAACCAAACAACAATGAAAACCAAAAGTCATCAGTGAAGCCAGTAGTCACACACAAGTCATACAGGATCAATAAGTTTGACTGAGAAGAGTAGTGGGGATAAAAAAGGAGCAAGAGAGAGAAAGATGAAATCTGAAATAGACTGAAACCAAGCTTTGGGGGTTTTGTGACTGTGAACTAAGGGATCTTATAAAATAGTCACTATATATGTGAGTTAAAATGTCCAGTGTTCAACAACAACAAAACAGATTATGAGATACACAAACCAGAAATTATACCACCAACACAAAGGGCAGAAAAGAGAAAATGCTTCCCTGAGATAGTCATGAATATGTATAAGTGACCTCAAATGAAGTCAGGTACAATCAACATGGCAAATAACATAAAACTATATGTAATAAAAATAGGGAAATATGTATCACAATGCAGAATGCCAAAGAGATAGAAAGTAAGCAAGATTTTACTGTTGAAAGACAGTGTGAATGAAAGGGCACATTCTTTAAAATGCCATTCAGTTCCAGTGGATTAATGTTGACAGACGTAATGATAAATCAACACAAATCATTCAAACTGAAGAAAATAAAGTTACTGAACAAGATGAATAGAACAAGACTCTTAACACATCAAATGATCCATACTTGAAGAAACCAAGTTCTGTGATAGTGGTTTGATTATTATATAGCATGTGCATATATGTATTTACCACTCATGCCACATAAAGTTATAAAACATTATGTTGCAAGAAAGGTATAAGTACAAAAAAAACTTAGTATAACCAGATAACAATATAAAATGTGTGTATGTGTGTGTATTGGGGGAGGGAAAGACTTCCAGGGGAAACAAGAAAGTAATGTGAAAGAAAGACTATTTGAAGGAACACAGTCTCAAGACTTCCCAATTTGATGTAAAATATAGGTTGACATATTAAGGAAGCTAAATGAACTCTAAAACACACACATACTCAAAGCAATCCAAATATTTGGTGTTTTCAAGTCAAGTTGCAAAGAGAAAATTTTAAAAAAATCACTAAAAGAAAAATCATGCATCATCTATGACTTAGTAACATTACTAAAAATCAGGAAATTTAGAAGATAGAGATACTATATCTATATTTAAAGAAAGAGGCTCTATACAAAAAGCTACATCTCCACAGAAACTCATTTACAATGGGAAAAGAAGATATTCTCAGATGCAAATAGAGAGAAGGTTTCACTGTGAGTGTCCATGAAGGAAATATAAAAACAAATATTTAACTCCATATGCCAGATTAGATTAAAATACTAAAAATACATAATAATGAAAAGTATTAAAAACTACAAGAAAGAGCAGTTAAGTCACTTATAAAAGCAGCCACAATAGAATAACACCTGGATTGTTCTATACAACCTTTAAAGCCAAAAGGACTTGAAAATGTGTTTTCCAAGTTCTGAAAGACAGATGCCAAGCAAGACTATTCAAGAAAAGCTGGTTCTACAGGAGAAAGGAAGACTTCACACTGAAGAAAGGACACACACCCAAGAGGCTACACAGGAGCAACACAAAGTGGAATTAAGTCAGAAAATAATTGTGAAAATTTAGCAGCTTTAATGATTAAGTGAATGTATAACATTGCAGCAACAACAAAATACCCAATATATAAATGGAAGCTAGACTGTAACTCCTTCAGCTGGAGAGGAAACAACTGTAAACAATTCACATTTGACACCAGACTCACTTGGAATAAAAGACAGACTTACTACAATTAGACAAGCAAATGAGGTAAAATAAATTTTATTTAAAGGATAATAAAAATCATATATTTATATATGACAATATTTATAGATGTCAAGTTGATTCAATTTAAAATTTTCCAGCTATCTAGTTATAATGGGCAACATTCTAAAACACAAGACAAATACAAATTTATTGTATTCCTTGGTACTAGCAATGAATTATTCAAAACATAATTTAATAAACCAAATGTTTATAGCTATATTGTTATAACTATAAAGAAAATGATATACATAGGAACATATTTGATTAAAATGCATAAAATAGTTTATGTTGACATTTTAAAACACTAGTGAATGAAATTAATAACTATATAACTAAAGAGAAACCTAATGTTTATGATTTTTTGTTTGTTTGTTTTTGTTTTTCGAGACAGGGTTTCTCTGTGTAGCTTTGTGCCTTTCCTGAAACTCACTCTGTAGCCCAGGATGGCCTAGAACTCACAGAGTTCCACCTGCCTCTGCCTCCTGAGTGCTTGCTGGGATCAAAGGCATGTGCTACCACTGCCCACTAATGTTTATGATTTGAAAAACTTACCCTTTCTAAATAGCATGAACTGGCTAGTGATCTTTACATCAACGAAGTTTGCATCAACATATGTGAATATTTTTGTCTCTGTACTTTGGGCTTTGCTTCTGTTTGTGGGGTTGTTTTATAGAAGTAGTGAAATTGTATTTAAAATATATTTGTGTATATAAATGGCCAGAATATTTCAAATGCTCTTTAAATACAATACAATCACAGAACTCAAAGGTCTTATTCTGAGGAGGCATGAAAATCTATAATAATCAAAAGGGGTGGTATTTGCATCTGCTTAAACATATAGATCTCTAGATATTTGTTGATATACATAGTTAAACCCTCATACTTTAGGTCAGTTGATCCATTATCAGAGCAACACAATTTTGGTGTGGTGAGTTATTATAGCCTTATCAACAAATGCTCAAGGCTCACTAAGGGGTAAGTCCCACTGCAGAGGGAGTCAAAACTCTGCAGCAGCATTTCAGCTTCACCGCCTCTGCAACAAATCCTGCTGCCTTACTATTACAGCCTAGTCAAAGGAAGTGCCCTACTAGATGGTGTGTGCCACAACCTGCAAGCTAACCTGGCATTAGGGAATATTTGCTTTTGAAATGGTGAGCTGTTTCCAGTCTGTTTCCAGTTACTACTGCTGTGCATTTGTCCTCAAAGCTGTGTGCTAAAGAAGCTCCTAAAAAATCCTCAAGAGCCCGTTTGGCAGAACATGGAGAATAGATGCTGCTTTTTGAAAAAGGTCTCACAATCTGAAGACTTTATCACCTTTATCAGGCAAGGCTGCTGTGAGGAGAGAAGTTATTTTCCTTGCCTGTCTTTAGAGAAAAGAATACACAGGTAGGAAAAGGATATAATTATTAAAGACCTTTGCTTCTCAGCCTATTTCAGCTGTCTATGGACAACTTATTGTACAAGAGAGATGGTCTGTGTTTATTTGAGAAGCAAATGACTAGTCTTACATGTGACTTGTTGACAGAGGCACTGATGCAGAGGAATATTATATTGCTATTGCATTTTATTACTATGTACAATTTCATGTGTTTTCTATTAGATTCAAGAAAACCCTAAACTATCAATCTCAAACTAAATACAATAAAGCCCCTTTGACTACCAAACTCAAACAAACAAATAAATAATGCCCCTTTCAATGTGGCCATTTTAACACTGTGCCCAATGTGCTTCTGTGACTTAAGATATTTGACCTAATTTATTACAACCACTTACCTCTCAATTCTTTTCTTTATTATTTATTGTTAAATTCTTCGCCCCCCCCTCAAATGCAAGGGTTTTACTCTTTTTAGTGTTGGTGAAAAATTTTCTGGATGTCAAGTGTATTTGATAATTCTCAGGTCTCATTTTAATTAAAGTTTAAATGTTTAGATAATAATCAAATAAATGTTATAGTTGATACAGAAAACATCTGTTCTTCAGTGTACAATACTTTATTGTATCTACTTACATATAGTCAGACTCTTTCTTAGTGTTTGTGTGTGTGTGTTGTGTGTGTGTGAGGAGTGGATGTGTGATGTGTGTCACTGTGTGTAAGAGGTGTGTACATGAGTGGGACTATTGTGTAAGCATGTATAAGTGTATATGTGCATGATGGATAATGTATTTGTATGTTGTGTGTATGAGTGTATGTGTGAGAGTGTGTGTGATGTGTGTATCTAATATGTATGTGTGTTCTGTGTGTGTAATACATGAGTTGTGTTTATGTGAGTATGTGTGCCATGCATGATGTGTATATGTGAGTGTGTGAGTCTGTGTGTATGTGTGTGTGATCTGTGTATATGTGAGTGTCTAAATGTGCTGTGAATGTATGTGAGGTGTATATGAGTATGTTGTGTGCCATGTGTGAATATACATGTAATGTGTTCTGTGTAAGTGTTTTGGAGGGTGTGTCTAACAGGTGTGATATTTGAGTATTTGAATGTGTCCATGTGTCTAACTGTGCATGTAAGTATGTGATGTGTGTATGTGAATATATATGAGGTTTGTGTGAATGTATGATGTATATCTGTATAATGTGTGTGATATGTGGGTGTGTGAAGTGTTTGAGTGTGTGAATGTATGATGTGTGATTGTGTGATATGTGTGTATGTTAATGTATTTGAGGTGTGTGTGAGTGCATCTGTGTGTTGTGTGTGTGTAATGTGTGTTTGTGTGTGTATGTGAATTATTTGACATGTGTGTAACTGTGTGTTGTTTGTGCATGTGTGTGTGTGATGCATGCATGAGTGTATATGAGATGTTTGAATATGTGTGTGAACATATATGTTAGTGTAGGTGTTTGTGATGTATTTATTGAGTGTGTGTATGTGTGTTTATGTTTGATGTGTGTATGAATATGATGTGTGTGGTAAGTGTGAATATGTTAGTGTGTGATGTATGCAGGGTAAGGTGTCTGTGTCTATCTGTGTGTGTTTGACTCTGTGTGTGTATGTATGTGTGTGTGTGTGTGTGTGTGTGTGTGTGTGTGTGTGTGTGAAGGTATTCATATGCCACAGAGAGTGTGTGGAGGTCAGAGGACAACCAGGAGGAATCTGCTCTTGCCTCTCACCTTGTTCCAAGGCAGGATTTTTGATTTGCTTTTGTTTTTGTTTTTATTTTTGTTTTTGTTTTCCTGCCTCTCTGTGAACTTCACGGTAGCAGGCCGGTGAGTTTCTGTCCTATTCTGATGTGTTTGTCTCCGACCCCACAGGAACAGTGCTGGGGCTACAGAGTCATACACTACATGTGTCTAGCTTTTTATGTGGATTCTGCTGATCAAACTCAGATCAGGCTTATGCTGACACAGTTTCACCAATTTGAACATTGACCCCGCCCTCACCCCCTCACCCCTTGCCTATTTATTTATTTATTTATTTATTTATTTATTTATTTATTTATTTTGGCTTTTTGCCTCACTCCCTTTTTTTTATCAATTGTTCCTATAAAATTTACTGTTTACGTACTGGAACAACTAGCCATCAAATTTTTCTGGTCTCTTTCCTCATTTGGTAGTCTTACTACATATTATTGAGTGATAGAATGCCTAGCACTTAATAACTTCTAAATCCCTGCCTTTAACCTAATTGTTATAACTACAAATTAACATGTTCATGTGCTGTCTCTACTGGAATACCTTGTAAATAAATTCAGGGTGATACATTCAACACCAGCCTTTACATATACTTTAAAATACTTTAATTATGCCTTTAGAAATACAGTTCTGACAGAGTTTTATCAGTTACACACAGACCATTAAATAATCCCACAATACAAAAATCTCAAGGGTTCTGTATGATCTAATCACTGTGTTCCCTTCCTATACAAACCCAGCGTCCCTCTGAAGGTATTACCTAAGGGTACCAATGATAAAAAGGACAGTAACCTCAACAGAAGCTGTAGTTTATTTAGCTTTAGAACTGATTTAAAAGATAACTACTTCAAATCAAAGAATATTCATTTCCCCCTCGATTTATCAAATATAGATCTTTTATGAGTGTGCTTGCATGTTCATGTGTGTACCAGTGCAGTGGATGTGTAGGTGTACATGCATGTGTGTTTGGAGGTCAGACAACAACCTCAGGGGCTCAACATCGGTCCTGTAACCATCACACCTAGCCAGAACTCGTTCTATGATCTCTGTATTGCAATAAGTGGAAATTGCAGATTTCTAATGGGTCAGGCCAAACAGATGCCATTATTTCTCAATTCTTCTACTAAAATCATGACCCATAATAATTCATAAATAAAACCTTCTTATGCATGTGCTCTATACAAAATTCCAATGACTCACCATTCAAAACATCTAGAAATGTTTCTTGTGTCTTAAGCATGAGCAGATTTGTTTTCTAATTATCATTGCTTGAAGAATAGATGTAGGTGGAGTTTTCTTTCCCCACCAGCCCACTCCCAAATTGCCACAGAGAGACTTAATATTAATTACAAATGCTCATCCAATAGCTCAGGCTTATTACTAACTAGCTCTTACAACTTAAATTAACCCATTTCTTTTAATCTATGTGTTGCCACATGGCTCATGGCTGGTTACTTCATTTTGTACATGTCTTGCTTGTCTGCATCTGACTGGCTACTCCTCTGACTCCATCCTCCTACTTCCGAGGCTCCCCTGTATCTAGCTGTCCCACCTATATTTCCTATCTAGTTACCAACCAGTCAGCTTTTTATTAAACCAATCTGAGTGAAAAATCTTCACAGTGTACAAAAGGATCATTCCACAGCAAATAGAATGTAACAACTTTTTTACATTTACATTATTACAATATACTAGATATTTTAAATGATCTAGAGTTGATTAAAGAATCCACAGGGTGTGTGTAGATTACATGCAAATACACTTTTTCATAACAGTCTTGAGCATTCAAAGAATTTGGCATTTTTGGGTGGGCCTTTGGACCAAATTCTTTATGGATTCCCCTCAAAAAATCAATCAATAAAATAAACGAAAGGCCAGTATTTTCTAATATGTTCAAAGAACAACCACCTCTCATTACTATCACAATTTATGGCAATGATACTAAAGCACTCTATTGTGTTTAACATAGTAACATTATGATATTGATCTATCTCTGTCCTGCAAACTCAAAAAAAAAAAAAAAACCTCCCTTATGTAAAGCACTAAAATATATTCCTAGAGTCATACTCAGTTAACCTTATGGTCCAAATCTCTTAATAAAATTTTATGTTATTTAGAATAAAATTGGAACTAATTTACATATCCTACAGAGTGTATGGTCTACTGTAACTGTTTTACTTTTCTTTTCTTTTTTTTATCTTGTCATCTTCTCTTTTCTTTTTTTATTTTAGAATTTAATTTAATTTTACATATCAGCCACCGATTCCTCTGTCCTCCTTCCTCCCAGGCCCCTTCCCCCCAGCCCACTCCCCATTCCCATCTCCTTCAGGGCAAGGACTCCCCTGGGGATTCAGCTCAGCCTGGTAGATTCAGTCCAGGTAGGTCCAGTCCCCCTCCTCCCTTCACCCAGGCTGAGCAAAGTGTCCCTGCATAGGCCCCAGGTTCCAAACAGCCAGTTCATGCACTAAGGACAGGTCCTGGTCCCACAGCCTGGGGGCCTCCCAAACAGTTCAAGCTAATCGACTGTCTCACTTATCCAGAGGGCCTGATCCAGTTGGTGGCTCCTCAGCTATTGGTTCATAGTTCATGTGTTTCCACTAGTTTGGCTATTTATCCCTGTGCTTTTTCCAATCATGGTCTCAACAATTCTCGCTCATACAAACCCTCCTCTTTCTCGCCAATTGGAATCTCAGAGCTCCACCTGGGGCTTGGTCGTGGATCTCTGCCATCTGCTGGGCTGGAGAGATGGCTCAGCCGTTAAAGGCTAGGCTCACAACCAAAAATACTTTCTTTTCTAATCAACCTCACACCCTCGACTCCACCTCCATTGACTTTAAAAATGTGCCTCCTGTGTACTTCATACTCTGTTCTCCCACCAGTTTCCTTCTTAGTGCCTGGAATACTACTATGCCACAGAAAGCTCTATGTCTCATTTCAGTATATATTTTATAATCTATGCATGTATGTATGTATGTATATGTGAATATATGTGTGTGTGTGTGTGTGTGTAATTGTACCTATTATTCAAGATCGTGATGTATATTGTATGAAGCACTTATATCAGAGAGATCTAGTTTAGTTATTATACTTGTGAATTTCATTCACACTTGTAGACTTATGGAGTTGGAGTCTCTAGTAATATAATCCTATAATCCTGTAAATGATTGCTTTAAATATCACTTGAAAATAATTTAGATCATATCCATATTTGAGAAAATTGTAATAAGAGATTGAACCAGATTCAATATTATATAGAATATGTATTCAAATATGAGAAAAAAGTTTTAAGAAATTATAAATCCTTATTTTCATTCTTAATTGCAGATTTGTTCATGTTGAGAGCAAAGAAACAGTGACCATAGCAACAAGTATAAATATCTTATTAAATTGCCTGACTGAACTATGTTTTCTAGTTCTAAAGATCATGATTTACAACTACTGCATTTAGCTTTCTGTTTTCCCATCAGATAATAGTATATGTTTAAATCTTCTATAAACTACTTGAAGGTTAAGGAATGCCAGTATGTATGAAGCATTAATTAGGAGATGGATAGATCCTAACATCAATCTACTCGTAAGTGGAAATTTTCAAATATATGAATGAATGAGAAAAATACCTTGAAATCAGCAAAATCCACATTAAATCAAGTATTCACACCGAGGCTAAAAACAAAAATGGAATAGAATCTTAGTCAAAACAGAATATCACTACAATCATTTTTAAAGTGGATTGCATCAACTTGTGTACTGAATACAAGTAGCAAGCATGATATCAAATGGATCACATTTGTGCCTACTATACAACCTGAAGGTAAAGTCTTCAAAGCAGAAAAGAACTAAAGATATTCTTGGTATCAATGATTCATGGAAAGAGGGAGCTATTGACCTGTAAGAGTAATCTCTTGGAAGACCATTTGTGAAACAATAGGTAGACAGATAGCAAAAATATAAATTCTCACAGAAAATAGTGTGACAAATTTAGGAAGTGAAACTTGCCTCAGAAACAAAGCCTCATCCATTATAGTGAAGCCTCATTAACTGAAAAAGGAAATCCCCTACAGCAACAAAGAAAAATGCAACAAAATCAGCCTTGACAAGTTTTATTTAGATGTTTTCTTATGAGAGTGTGCTAGGTTAACAAAAACTCAGTGGAACTAATGGAAATAGAATGCAAGCATTGTGCAGTTGAGTGACAACTAGGTTGTAAGTTAAGTATTTATACAAATAAGCAGCCAGTGTTACAAAAGTTGCTGGGCAGCCTTTAGTTTTTATTGTGTAACTCGGGAGTATTTTTATATTCTGAATGGCTAGTTTACTCTTGTATAAGATATATATTCATGAAATTGTATTATAATATTTTTTATTAGAAATCAAAGGTGCGTAATGTATCCAAATCCAGAAATGACAAAAAGTTAGCAAATCAATCTATATTATTGGATAATCTATTATTCTTGTTTCATTTCAGGTGACAGTCTTCATTGGCCTCCAAGAATGACCCTGAAGTCATTAGGTTGCCAATCGATAAGGCTCAAAGCCCTTTGATATACACTTTATACCCCCTCATGATGCATAAGAATTCTAGGTCTTTTAACCCCTGTGTCAGGGCAAAATGCAATGAGACCTTGGTCCCCAATAATATAAGAGGTTTTCTCAGATGAGCAGTCCTTTATTGTACATGCTGGCTCTCAAAAAGACCTTTTTGATTGACAGTGGCCCTGTGACATTGTTCTAACATTGATTGATGAAGCATGAGAAAAAAAAAATGAGGCATGTAAGAAGGGATTCTAGAAAAGTCTTTGTGGTTATTGAATCCTGATACATTTGTTTTATATCTCACTAAAACTTCTATGGGTGTATATTACAAGGCTTTGCACAAAATGTTTTTGTATACAAACAGAGTCATTTAAAAAAGAATAAACATTCTAAAGCAAATGTGTGAAGCACACTTACATTGTTAAATATGTGAGAAGAAATTTTGTATGCTGTTTTCAGTATAACCAGATAATTATCACTTTTATACCAAATAAAAGTCAAATGCATGCCTAAAAATCAACATTTGCAAGAAAAGTCTAGTTTTATCTCCCCTCATTAGCAAAGACTTATCAAGGTCCCTGAACTGATTCCTAAGGAATGTTAATAAACATCAAACTTTGAAATACCTGGGTATGCTCCTAAAATAGACACTCATAATGTGAATTATTTCATGGTAATAGTTTAATAAAGTATCCTTTCTTAAATAAGCTAAAGTGCTATTTTTGATCTGTGAGGTTAAGAGTCTGACATCTCTTGCTGACCACATCATTCACATACTTACATCCACACACAGTCACTGGATGTAATACTTTCTAGATTTAGCACCAATCCTAAGCTTGTTTATAACACTGTCTTTACTATGATCTAAGAATTTTTTAAAATAGTGCTTGTGGAGACTCAGTGTCAAATGAGGTAAAACAACTATTTCAATTATACCATCTGATACTTGAGAAACATAACAATGTATTTATCACTTCACTTAAATGGTTAAGTAAATTCTTTCACTCATGTTAGAATAATGGTATACAACAAAGGTCCAAATAATGTGCAGAAGCAACACCAGTACTTTTACTTGCAATAGATTTAACCATCCTAGTAATCCTATAAGCATCACAGGACTTAATTAGCCATTAATTAATTAATTTAAACACATTTACTAAACACCTTTGGTGTGTCAGGCACTCTGTGAGATAGTCTCTAGGACATGACACAGCATCAAGGAACTCACTGTTAATGACAGTTTGCTTCATTAAGTCAGAGACAGAAATTTCTAGCATGAACAATTGTTTGAAATGTTAAGATTGACAATAACAAGCAAAAGACTGGTTTTCAGAAATTATACTTCATCACAAAAATGTCTGAAAATAAACGCTGAGCTAATTTTTTCCCATTGCTACTATGAATTCCTTAAGATCATCAATTATGAACTATATAGTAAAGCTACCAAAAGGGTATTACAACAAAGCACTCACTGTTTAAATGCAAAATATTTTAGGGTAAGAAACAATATGCTGAGATCTGGGGAGAAGGCTCAGTGATTAGGAGTGTCGGATGTAGTTCAAATCTAGACCCACATAAAAACACAAGAATTGTTGTTCAAATATAACTGCAGCAATTTCTTTGTGGTTAAGCTTCTACAGTAGTAGGTTTGTATGACTTTTTGAAAAGCCCTGTTAGTTGTCCCTCCCTATATTTTCTACTTTAGCCTTCTTTTCCATCCTCCTTCCTAATTAATCTCCTTAGTCTACTTTCCTTTTTATCTCCTTATAACATTGTATTCTACTTTCTTTTACTAAATGATCACAGTAAATGCCATTTTTTTTCTGAAACGCTTTGATATATTCCAAATATTGTGTGTTTTTTCTGCTCTTTAATTTCTCCTCCTTACCAACTGGATCAGGCCCTCTGAATGGGTGAGACAGTTGATTGACTTGATCTGTTTGGGAGGCATCCAGGCAGTGGGACCAGGTCCTGTGCTCATTGCATGAGTTGGCTGTTTGAAACCTGGGGCCTATGCAGGATCGCTTGGCTAGGCCTGGGAGGAGGGGACTGGACCTGCCTGGACTGAGTCTACCGGGTTGATCTCAGTCTGCGGGGAAGGCTTTGTCCTGGAGGAGATGGGAATGGCGGGTGAGCTGGGGGAAAGGTGAGGGGGACAGGAAGGGGAGAACAAGGGAATCCGTGGCTGATATGTAGAACTGAATTGTATTGCAGAATCAAAATTAAAAAATTTAAAAAAATATCATTACATATAAAATTATCTTCTAATTGTATGGCCAATCTCTATATAGAAATTATAAGAGATTTGTCAATCAAATTCTGTTCTTGCATGTATATTTTATCCTCCAGTAGTTATGCAGTGAGTCTCTAGATAGAGAGATGGATGAATGAATGGACAGATGTACAGACAGGTGGATGCTTAAGTGTATACATTAATTGCTGCCTACATACCTTCTCCTTTTAGATTCTTTAGCTACCATCTTTTGGAAACATAAGTCTCTGTAAAGAGATTCTCCCCCATATGACTAGGAATTATCTCTTTTAATAAAATATCAAATATTTTGCTTTGGATTTCCATTGTGAACAATCATGAGGACATTGAAATATCCATAAAATCAGTTTAAGCAGACAAGTCTCACATGCGCCTGCTGACATTTATATGAAAGAAGTAAGTCCCACAACAAAATACAGTATGTGAAAGGTACTTGATATCTATTTAGTTAATACATTTTAACTAATATAAATTACCAATGTACATAAGATAGTAGACAAAAACAACAAAAGTTTTCATTTTAAAATATACTCTATAAAATATCTTATATGAATTTTATCTTTCCCAGCTCCTGTGGAAAGATGTTGGTTTGTTATATGTACATTAAAAATTTGATCTATTAAATCTGTTCATATTTTAATCAAGTGATACCACTCAATTTATTAAAATAATCTAAAAAAAATGTTTAATACACTTGATATCCTACTATATAGTTTTGTAAATGACAGTTTCAAGGGTCAAATGTCTTTTTGAAACATCAATTTATATTTATAATATGAAGCAAATTTAAATTTTTCAGTTGAGACTTTTAAATGTTAACTTTTCAATATTTAGTGGTCGATTTTTGGCTTAACATATCTAAAGACATGCATGCTCATGAAGTTTCCAGTAAGTACAACATCATGGTAAAGTTCTCAGGAAAACACAATATGCAGTATTATATTTTTTTTTTTCAGGTTTGTCTCAAGAAAAGGAAAAGCAAAACTTCTGTGAAAAAGGAATGTAATGATGCCCAAGGACTATGACATATAAGGAACACATGACCATGTGGTGCCAACCAGAGGTGGTACACTTATAACAACCCAAGAACTTAAGGGTCAAGAATATCATGGTATCACCTCTTGCTGCCAGATAGTTCTTATAGACATGAAAGGGAAGTTGCACATGTGACTCTTAATATAGTTGCCTAAAGAAGACTTGCATAATGGTAATGCCAGTTGACATGCCAAAAATGGATGGGGGAATTCTCACAAGGCCCCACTCTTACATTAAAAATTACAAGCAATTAATGACTGGTACTTAGCATATAAGTATGTTTCAAAGTTGCATCTATCAAATCAAGACAGAAGGAGGAAAAAAATGTTTCAAATTCTTTAGTTACCACCTTCTTGGTTTTTCTAGTTTTTAATAGAGCTGTTTTCTTATGTCAACTTTTTTATATACCACTGTACTTAATCTTCCTAGGGAGTTCATAAGAGAATGATGAGATTCATATTTATATTCCTCAGTCAGTTTTTATCATACAATAAAGAAAATATCATAAAAATAAATTTTGCAATTTAAAACTATGTTGTGTAGCTATCAAAGTACTAAAAGGCATTTTATTCAATTCTTTCTTTGCTAAATATCTTCAGTTGTATTTGTTATTTCTTTCACAAAAGAAGTGAAGCCATCCATTTTTAGTTTGCTTCTCCCTTTCTCCTTCTCACTTATAAATATGTATCTCCTCATTTCCTCCTATAAATATGTATTTCAACATTTCACCTGGACATATTGCCCAATTACTAAAAGAGCCAACATGTTGGCCTGACATTAAACCTAGCCACTTGGGTGTTTTAAAATGTAAAATATCCAAATGTATACCAAAAGAATTTAAGAAAAGAATAGAAAAGGATGCCTTCTCAATTTACTGAAAATGAATGTATGGCCACTCACCTACACATTAATCAATATATACTTATGCATCTATGAACTTTCATATCGACCTATGTTTATATATTTTGATATTTTTATTTAAAGGAAAATTTATTTTCACTAATTCAAAATTTTACATTTGGTCTTAATATATTTTAGGTAAGTATCATCTGAGAATTTATCAGAGCTAAGAGGACCATTATAAAATACCTTTTTTATTGCTGTCTTATAGTGATATCTCTGAATATTAATGAAGCATAATTCTATTTACATATTCAACATCAACATTTCTTCTTGAAAAATCAAATGACTGCTTCTAAAATTCACAAAGTTATTCTTCTCTCCTTAGTATGCAGAATTTTTGTTTATTCTGATTATTTCTCTTTTAATCATATGCTGTATTTTTAAACATTATCTGTTCCTATTTTTATCCCTATATGCCATGTTTTTTCATTTCTTTTTATGTGTGTGTTTTCAGTTTTTAATCGGCCACAATGGATTTATTTCTCACCTAAATTATTTACTAAATATACACTTAATATTTATTTGACAAACACATTTTTATATTTTGAGAAATAGAAGTTTAGTTTTCCCTATAAACTCAGATCTAGAAATTTATTTTCCATTGAAACAGTAGTGAGAAGTGGAATATTTAAAGGGGACCGGGTCATGCAGGTTATATCTCCATAAATGGATTAATTTTATTCACATGGGAAGTTATTAACTTGGGAAGAGATTTACTATAAATGCATTTTTGCATTATTTCACTCATCTTGGTATTAACTGATTTAGACTTGAAGTTAATAGTGTTGTGTACTTCTTTAGTAGGAGAGACACAGAAGAGAAGAAAATGTGAATTACTTTTCAGGAAGGGGTTACTCTAGATAGACTAACAGAAATAAAGTTGTTAATAATGACATGGAAGCACAGGACTAGGATCTATGACAAGCTAAAGTTACTAGAGGACTCAAATGCAGTATGAAATGCGATAAGCTTAATTACACTCTGTGAGTGTGAGAGACAAAGGCAGAAACAGTGAGATGAAGAGATCATGCAAGAAAGAACCAGTGTATAGTTTTGTACCACGCACTTTACTAACAGCCCTAAAATAACAAAATATAAAAGCAAAAGTCAACATGTGTAAAAAGAAAACAAAAGATTAAGATGCATAGAAAAATGCCAAACGAAGATTTCAACCTGGCTTTCAGTTACTTTGATACTTAATACATGTGATTCAGTGTGTGATCAAGTAATAAAATTGTGTTAAACCATACCCAGTGAATCAATTATAGCCCTTTTATTGGTCATTTTGCCATAGACCTGCTATATAATTTGTCTTTATTTAATATATATTTAATTCTATATTCATTCTAAATTAATTCTACATTAAATCATGAAAGTATCATTTTGATTATTAAAATTGATTTTACCCAGACCAATTTGAAATTTCTTATTTTACCATAAATATAGTTTGACACAGAAAGGATGACTCAATTACTGGGTACAACATAATTTCTAATTTTCTCTAACATTGTTAGTGCTGAATTCAGAAGAAGTGAATAAATGTCAGGATAGAAGTGTTTCGTTACTGAATTGATAACCCCTTTCAACCCAGTTTTTGGGCATTTGTTACATTTTCATACGCATGCTTCAATAAGAACAACAGCCATGTCAATCTGGGTATGTTAGTCTTGCCAAATGTACTACTTAATGTTGCCCTGCTGCCTATGATGTATAACTCAACTCAAGCCCGGTGTGTATAAGGAAGGTGATAACTAGTGAATGCCACTGAAACCAACAAATGATTTAGTTGCCTGAGGGTTTCCAACAGCTTATGGAACCAAAGACCATAACATTGCTTTTCCAGAGCCTTTGATTTCAACCAACATCATTGTGCTCTGATCCTTGGAACAGATGAAACCCTTGTAGCTGCATTCTTTCTGTACTGAGTTATATTCTACCACTTGGCTTGCTGTGGGATGTTCTGTATGGCAAATGTGTTGCTGATTAGTCAATAAATAAAACACTGATTGGCCATTGGCTAGGCAGGAAGTGTAGGCGGGACAAGGAGGAGAATCAAGCTGGGAAGTGGAAGGCTGAGTCAGAGAGACACTGCCAGCCGCCAGGATGAGAAACAGCATTTGAAGATGCCGGTAAGCCACAAGCCACGTGACAAGGTATAGATTAATGGAAATGGATTAATTTAAGCTATAAGAACAGTTAGCAAGAAGCCTGCCACGGCCATACAGTTTGTAACAATGTAAGTCTCTGTGTTTACTTGGTCGGGTCTGAGCGGCTGTGGGACTGGCAGGTGAGAGAGATTTGTCCTGACTGTGGGCCAGGCAGGAAAACTCTAGCTACATTGGCTTGCTACCTTCTGTTATCAACAGAAAAAAAAAAGTCCATTAGTTGAATGGTCCCACGTTTCTATTTCTCTTCCTTTCTCTGTAACTAGATATTGCTTTCTGTAGTTATTAATGGACATTCCTAGACTTTTAGACAAGTCGGTTAAGTATCATCCCTTTTCAGTTAATTGCAGTTGAATTGCCTCTCCCCATTCCCTTGAAACCACTCACACAGAAGTGTTATCAATGACTCAAATACCAAATCTGAAGAAGCTTTGCCATAATGTTCATTCTGTTTACATAGCACCCGTACTGATGCCTAAGCTACATTCTATCTCAGTGTCAGAGTTTAACTTCATCCTTCCATACTTTGTGGGACAATAATAATCTACATGGCCTCTTTTCTTTAGCTTCTAATTGTGTTCAATAACTGTAGTATGTGACTAGAAGATTTACAAGATGAAGGAAAATGGCAGGCCCTACTCTGTTAGTTGGCCTTCTCTAGGTTAAGGTAACTATACTTTCCCCATAGTATGGATATTAAACGGGCATGGGTATTAATGAAGTTCTCCACATGAATTTTAAGTCCAGGGAACTACTGTTTATTTTTGTTTTACTTTGTTTTTGTGTCATGGAGAGATTCTGGTGTAGCCCAGGCAGGCATTAAACTGGCTAAGCAGTTGAAGATGATCTTGAATTCCTGATTCTCATTCTTCATCTTCCTAGTGCTATGATTACAGATATGCTCCACCACACCCAGTTTATTTATTTTGTTTCATTGTTATTGCTTTATTGCATTTACTTAAAATTTTTGTACCTTTTCCTGATGTCAGAGCCAACAGAACAGCCACTTCCATTCAATATCCCATTTTCCTTTATTGTCTCTAGCAGCACACTTGATTATGTTTCGTTTGTGGTTTTGGTGAGTTTTGTTTTTCTCTAAAGTCCTTCATGGAAACAATTCTTTCTCATGTCCTGGCACTGACATGTCAATGATAACTAAATGAATCTCGTTCTATTTCTCCTCATTATTCATTCAGTAACTATATTACTTATATAACCATATAACTTATATGTAAATAAATTAGTTACAACTGTCTTCAGCATCAATATAATATTGGACTTCCTCTCAGAGACAACAGTGATCACATAATCTTCTTTTTTACAGTAGTTTCATTCCATGTTTATGACTGGAATTTCATCATCACTCCCATGGATCAACCTGTCACTAGCTGTATCTTTTAGTCATATGTGATAGTAACTCTTCAGTCTGATCCCCGCACTGTAGTGACTTTATCATTGTTAGTTCAAACATGAAAAATTCAGCACCAATATTTTAAAAATATAACTACTCACTCTAATGTTTTTTTTCTTACTTAACCCTGTTATTTTTTAATCCATATTTCATGATGTTATTTGGTAAAGTACTACAAACCTGGGCCCAAACATTGACACTTTCACCCCTGTGAAGCATGTAACAGCTGTAGAAATCTGAGCTCCAGCCTTTTGCTTTGTTTATTGTTTAAATTTGTTGCTATCGAACACTACCCAGGTGTCTACTAAAATATTTACCACAGAGGTATATAAACATCTGCCCATTTGTCTTTAAGATGTCAACTGTTGTATGTAGCCTCAATGCTAATATTGCATTGGCAACAATGTGAGCACTCCTTCCATTTCATGGACCAGAACAGAAGAAAGAGAGAAAGTTGACCTTTAGAGCATTTATTTCAGTATTGAAACCAGGACATTTCTGTCTCTGTTGGTTTTGATAGCTTCACTGAAGTTAACAGACTCCTGCAAGTCCAGTGCTGCCCCAGCAGAGAGATTTTTTTTGTCATTTGGCCTTTTCTGTAACATATAATTCACACTGCGATGAATAATAAAAAAGATGAAGATTCTGAAGTTCAGAATTAGAGGCTTAATCAATGCTCTACTCCAAACATTCTTTTTCTTTTTAATGGATCCCCTCTCCATATTGTTGCATGACAAAAGAAGTTGCTATAGGTGAGTTTTGGACTGAGGTAAGATTGTATTTAGTTTTATTTCTGTTCAAAGTGACTATTAATGGGGGTGAGTATCTGTATTCTTTGGAAAGATCATCAAAGCAAACCAGGCCTTGGATCAATTCTATTTTCAGCCTGCAATAAAACTGTCATAGAGATTTATCAAATAAAATTAAATAATGGGAAGGCAGGAGTAGCCGGATCAGTAGCAAGGTCAGAGTAATCATCTTGAAGAGTGTTGCCAACTGAAAGGAAGAAGTGACTTAATGATAATAATACAAAGTTTTATGAGTTATTACCTGTTGATTTTTGCCTTTTCTTCTCATACTGTAAATTGCAGATTCAGAGTTTAAGTATGTGTATATGCAACAAGGAACAGACACTTAAACACTTTTCCTTGGAAGGAAATCAATAATTACAGCCTTCTCTTTTAAGTCAATATTTTATACTCTCACATAAACCAGAGGCATATCAATATTTTAACATCAGCATTGTAACCATGCTGTTTATCCACTTGGATATAAATGCCCTATAGTGTCAGTAAAGTCTGTGACACTTCTAAGAAATACCATGCAGTAAAAAAATTAACACCCATTAACAGTAACTAAATGAACTATTTCTGCATCTTAAACTTAGAATTCAATGGTCACATATTTACTTATGTATCATATATGTAAAGTGAGCCATACAATACATTTGTGATTTAAATATATTTATTCATACAGTCATATCCTACCTTTGCATTAGTATTATAAAGTAACTATATTCACAGTAATCTATGGAAATACTCAAATAGTTTATCTTACTAAAGATGTATGTGATACCCACTTTTAGATAGTTAGGTAATATAATTAAATAATTTATGGCTATCTTCCACAATGTACTGAGGTGAGCTATTGAGATCCTCATTAAACTTAAATGACACAAGCATGCAGTGCCTGAAAGCAGAACAATTTACACATAAAGTAAAGCCGGGACCTTTATAGTCCTATCTTCATGTTTCTAATGACATATTAGGTCTTTTTATTTAAACTAAATTCTCCATTCTTAGAACTCACATCAGGAATTAACAGGTATTTAAATGAGCAAGATGCCTTAAAAGAAATCTTTGTGAGAGTTTGTGTGGATGTGAGTACATGTCTGTGTATCCATTGTATGAATGAGGGTACATGAATGCCTAGTGCAGTCCCAGGGAGGCACCACAGGTATTGGTCTAAATTTCATGAGTTCTCACTAGTTTGGTTTGGTTGTCTCTGCAGGTTTTCCCATCATGACCTTGATGCCCTTGCTCATAGAATCCCTCTTATCTCTCTTCAACTGGACCCCTGGAGCTTGGCCTGGTGTTTGGCTGTGTATCTTTGAATCTACTTCCATCAGTTACTTCATGATAGTTAAGGTATATACAGATCTGATTACCAGGGTAAGCCAGTTCAGGCACCTTCTGCACTATTGCTAGTAGTCTAAGCTGGGGTCATCCTTGTGGATTCCTGGGAACTTCCATGGCACCTGGTTTCTCCCTATCCCCATTATATAGATGCCCTTCAACTGAAGAATGGATAAGGAAAATGTGGTACATATACATAATAGAGTACTATTCAGCAGAAGAAAAGAAAAAAAAAAAAACAATGAATCATGAACTTTGCAGGCAAATGGATAGAACTATAAAATACCATCCTGAGTGAGGTAACTCAGACTCAGAAGGACAAACATGGTATGTACTCACTCATAAGTGGATACTAGATGTAAAGCAAAGGGTAACCAGACTACAACTCACAGCTTCAGAGAAGCTAGCTAACAAAGAGGCCCCTCAGAGGGACACATGGATCATCCTGGAAAGGGGAAATATATGAGATCTCCATTAGTAAACTGGGGGTGGGGGTACAACAGAGGGTATAGGATGGGGAATGAGAACATAAGGGAATGGGATGGTCGAGCTGCAACAAGGATGGAGTGGGAGAGCAATGAAAGACTTCTACTTTCTAAATCAGAGAGAGTCATGTTCAAACAAAACATTTGATCGCCTAGGAAGGAACAAAGACAGTGTGTCACTGATCCATTAAATAGTACAAAGGCAGCTATGAGATTTCAAAGTCTGGTTCTGTCAGTTTTCAAGCTTGAATGTTCAAATGGTAAAGCAGATCTGGATGTCATATGTCCTCATTAGTTGCATTAGGCTAATTCCACTTATTCTTCTATCAGACCCATTGAGGTTCCTTCTCATTGTGTTGGCCAAATGATCAAGTAGAACTGTAGACTGGATTCAATTGTCATATTGCTGTAATTCATGGTGCATGCTCTTTAAATTAATCAGAGTAGGGGTCGGATCTAATCATATAGGCCATAAAGTTAAGAACACAAAAAAGGGGACGATTGCTCAAAGCCTGGCATCCTCCCTGTATCAATCTTTGATTACCTTCACTGTGTAGTGTGAACAAAGTAAACCATGCATCTGCTATTGCTTCTCTGTCATAAAACACGTCCAACAGGAGCAGCTTCAGGTCTACAATGTTATCTTCTGGCTGTTTTCTTTGCTCCACAATTATCTCCACCCCAGATATCATGCCTGTGAGGCTCTGTTCTTCTCAGGATTATATATTTTTTCCTTTGAGGGAACCATTCTACAATTTTGTCAAACTTACTTATAAATTGTCATAGTTGTCTGTAAATCTCTCAATTTCAAGATACAGACAGCTAGTATAGATGTGTTTACAGGTTTTTTTCTTAAAAATTGATATTACTTGATTTTATTTCACAGTCTAGGTGGTTTTCAGTAAGATACTAGTTTCCAGCTTTGATTTAGACCAAATATAGCAGTTAAGACATCTCATCATTGTCTTAGTTCGGGTTATTATTGTTGTGATGAAACACCAAGACCAAAAAGCAAGTTTGGGGTGAAAAGGGTTTATTTGGCTTATGCTTCCACAGCCACAGTCCATCAGTGAAGGAATTTAGGAAGAGAACTCAAACAGGGCAGGAACCTGGAGGCAGGAACTGATGCAGAGGCTATGGAGAAGTGCTACTCACTGACTTGCTTCTAATGGCTTGCTCAGCCTGCTTTCTTATAGAACTCAGGACTGCCAGCCCGAGATAGTACCATCCACAATGGCCTGGGCCCTCCCATATCAATCACTTAAGAAAATGTTCTATAGGCTTACCCACAACCCAGTCATGTGAAGAATTTTCTCAGTTGGGTTTATCTCCTCTCAGATGACTCTAGCCTGTGTCAGGCTGACATAGAATTAGCCAGTACAACCATTAACCAAGTTCTGCTGCAAATGATGTGAATGATGTTCATCATGGAAGACAAGTCCCATTATATACCCAGTTTGTTAAGATTTTCTTAATTGGATATTTCTGCTTTGTTTAATCAGGAATGTGTTTTGAATTTTCTGACATAATCAATTGGTATCTTTAAAATAATTGCATGATTTTTCTCTTCATTTACTTTTAATAAAGTAAATTACAATGATATTCTAGTGTTAAATCACTCTGGAAACCCTTGAGTAAACTCAAACTGATGTGATGTATTGTTCTCTCGTACCAGATAGTTTTCCATTCAGTAATGACTTGTGTCTAATTTAACATAAGAAGATGTGGTTGTTGTTTATCCAAATATCTTTGATGTTTGGCCATCCTGAGTTTTCATGAATATTGAAATAAATTGGCAAGTATTCACAATTTCTTTATGTTAGTTGGATGAGCTTTTCTGTAGGATTGATGATGCTATAAAGATCTAGAGTACTCACAGAAAGTTGTTTGAAAATCATGCTTTTATAAAAGTTGTTTAAAATATATTAATTATATTTAATAATATGTTTGACTCAGATATTTCTTTTTTCTAACATTTTATTGATTCTTTGTGGATTGCACATCATGCATCCCTTTCCCATATATCTCCCTGTCCCTTCACCTCCACCCTCTGCCACAGCAACTTCCCACAAAAAAACAAAATAAAATGAAATTTAAAAGATAGAAAAAAGCCGGGCGGTGGTGGCGCACGCCTTTAATCCCAGCACTCGGGAGGCAGAGCCAGGCGGATCTCTGTGAGTTCGAGGCCAGCCTGGGCTACCAAGTGAGTTCCAGGAAAGGCGCAAAGCTACACAGAGAAACCCTGTCTCGAAAAACCGAAAAAAAAAAAAAAAAAAAAAGATAGAAAAAAATTATCATTGTTGAAGTCACAGTGTGATACAATGAGTCACAAAGTGTACCCCTCAGACCATACATCTTTACTTGCAAGTATTCACTGCAATGAGTCATTGGTTTGATCCCAGGCCTCCAGCTTCTGCTAGGCCCTCACTGGGACTCCTCTTGGACATCCTGCTGTTACCCTGTGTCATGGAGATCCTGCAGCTTTGGATTTCTAGAACCCAGCCTTTCATGTGCTCCAGCAGATCATAAATGGGGTGGAATTTGGGGTGGGCCAACCCATAGTCCTTCTGGGCCCTGGTGGTAGCTGGGTTGGTCAGCCCACCAGCTCTCCCACTTCTTTATCTCCAGGGCAAGCTCTCCAGCACTACTCCAGCTAATTCACTCTATGCAGCAAGCAACAAGGGGTAGGACTGGTTCTCCTGTTCTCATGCCCTTCAGGCCAGCTCTCCTGCACCTACACCACCTGGGCCACTTCTACTGTGTTGCCCAGGCAAGGTGCAGGGACCACTCTCCTGAGTGTTGCAGCTCGTATGGTACAGGGCCATTTCTCCCATGACTGAGACATTTCTTACATGTGTAATGTAGTTTGGATGCAATCACTCCTCACTAACCTCTCTTTTGTTTTATAACTATTATTTTTAGTTTTTAAAACATAATTTTATTCTTCAAAATTTTCAAACAATGTGTTGTGATATGTTCTCCCATCACCCCTCTCAGATGTACTTTCTCCATCCTACCAAACCAACTTCAATTTTCTTTTTTGTTCTCTTTTCCATGGAGTCCAGTTTATGTTGTTGTATTACTCTTGAGATTTGGTCCCATCCTGGAGTGTGGCCAGCCTACTCTAGGCACATTATTAAGGAAAATTGTCAAAGAAGAGGGAAAACACATGAAATTCCACCACTTGCTGACATATATTAGAATTTGATGGAAGATGAAAATGATTTTCTTAGGCATTTCAGAAATAATTTGATTCTTTTTGGATACTTTCCTGTTCTATAACTTTAACATCCCACATAATAAATAACATTGTTAATGGAATATTTTCCCTAGCATCTTACTTTTGCAATGACAATAATCTCTGTAGTGATGTGGAGGTATCTGATATTGGAAGATTTCATTTCTACTCCCAGTCTCTTCTTTCTCTTTGATTGGAACAGTTATTTTATCAATGTTACAAATTCTGGTTTTGCTATTTTATGGATTACATCTTAAAATGTGCACTGTTACATTTAGCTCTTGATTTCCTTACTTTGTCTCTTCTGTTCTCCTCTGAGTTTGATTGCAGTCTTAGCTTCTGAAATGAATAATCCCATTCATCACATTTGATCATCTGTGGTTTTCCATAGACGCAGCCCAGACACATAGTTTCCTTAGATGGATCCCTGGTGTGTTGAGTGTTTTAGTCTAATGCATCTCATGATACTTCCTGATGTCCCCTCCTACATTTAATTTGAAACACTGATTGTATTTATTTTAGGTCTCTGATTAACAGTTTTCTAAACAGTAAGTTCAATAACCACAGAGGGAGGAAAAAAGATGCTGATTTATATGAACTTTTAAAACTAAGTGATGCTTGCTTTCCACCAGCAAATGGCCATATTTAGTAAGAACACTATACTCCGAAAAACAATTTTAATTTTTTTCCTTTGTGGATCCAGTTTTTACTATAAAACCTGCTTTTCCAGCTGTTTTTACTAATTATTGTAAGCAGTGCTTTAAAGTATTCCATCATTACTGTAGGTTTCCCTGATTCTTCTTCAATTTGTGTCAAACTTTGCTCTGACCATTGTGACAGATATTATGTTGTGACTATAAGTTGAACAATAGGGATTTGTTTGAGTATGCCTTCAGACCCCAGTACTGTTTAAAAGGGAGACTCTGAGAAGCTAAGCAGCAAGTAACAAAAGGAGAATTCAAGCTGCTGTATCTGTGTGACAAATGTTTCAGAAAAGCTCCAGGAAGCACAGAGTGATATCAGATTTTCAGAGCAGCACTGAGTGGAGCCAGAATCGCTCATGTTGGTCAGCAGCTCAGTGGAAAGGGATCGCTTCAGATAGGGTGTTATGCTAGAGGGTTTCTCTAGTGGAGACACTTCTTCTGTGAGCTGCTAGAAGATTGACTCTCAAAGAGTTGATAAATATGGTTGCAGAACAATCAGAATGATACTGTAGCTTCCATCCATGAGTTTGGAGTAATTAATTGTAGATATATCGGTTTAGCTTTATACATTGAACCTTTGCCAATATAACATATAGAAAGTAATAGCTCAGAGAAAGTAATAGCTATTGTTCAGAGTTTCCTTTATATTAATCTTTTATATGGTAAATATATGGATAGTTTATATTGTTCCAGCATCTACCTTGCAAACATTCTATTTCCTTATTTTTAAAAACTGTATTTGGAATGAACAATTTAAAATATTAATTTATTTAGAATTTTTTTTTTTTTGGTTTTTTGAGACAGGGTTTCTCTGTGTAGGTTTGTGCCTTTTCCTGGAACTCACTTGGTAGCCCAGGCTGGCCTCGAACTCACAGAGATCCGCCTGGCTCTGCCTCCGAGTGCTGGGATTAAAGGCGTGCGCCACCACCGCCTGGCCTTTATTTAGAATTCTTACGTCAAACTGTTGTGATATCATTAACATCATTTTTGGTTTCATATCTACATTGTAATATTGTGTTCTAAGTAGTATATATCCAGGTTGTTTATCTACATTTACCTACACTTATATTTTGGGAGCTTTTTTCTAATATATTTTCTTAGTTTAAGTTAATTGTATGCATGTTCATAATAAAACAATGCTATGTCATGTTACCTTACTAGTGATTCACATAACAATTTAATTTTATCTTCTATACTTGTTAAACTATTATGCAAAGAATATTTTTATCCTTCCTCAGTACAATAGCATTTAGAACACTACATGATCTTTTCTAGTCTGCCTTACTTCAGCATCATTTGTACAAGTTTACATGCATTAAACTGACTACATTTTATATTATGCTTCCAAGATTAGCTATATTTCCTAATCTATAGGTAAATATTTACTTATGTTTAATGATGCAGTCAATTCTCATTGCCCTTCATTCTTTATTTTTATCATAGTTTCATCATTTAGCTTCCTGCTTAAAATATTCAATATATTTTTTTCTAGATACTATCTGCAATAAACTCCAGAATAGTTTTCTGAAAGTGCACTCTTTCTGTCATCATTTTTAGAAAATTGTTTCACTGTGTGCTTAATTATTGGTGAGTGAAATTCTACTCTAGTATGCCATTTCATATCTTTTCTATTAGAAACTGCGAAATCTGATGTCACTTTGTACTTGCAAATTTTTGAGCATCAACAATCTTCTCAGTTCATTCTTTTTAAGGTTTTGCAGTTACCTAGTTCTCAGACTTTATATGTATACCTATATTATGAATTACTTATATATAATTCATTTATATTACATTTAATTATTTTCTATGCCATTTTAGGATGTCTTTAAACTATAGCTTGCATTGCTTCAAAGTTGTGAATACTTAAGCTATTTTTTCAAATATTAGTATTCATTTTTCTTTCCATTTCCTGAAATATTTATTGCTGTATGTCATGAAGTTAAGTGCTATCTCGTGTGTTTTTCTTGTCTGTATCCATATGAATAATTTAAAATAGCATATTTCCTATATGACTGATCCCCTGCATAGCTTCTCCCATGGAGTGGTGCTAGCCACAATTAGTGTGTCTCTGCCCAGCTCAATTAACCCAATCTAGATAATCCTGCAACAGACATAGACAGAGGCCAGCCAAGCCTAGATGATTCTCAGAGGCATTCTCAAAAGCTGGTCTTCAGGGTGATTCTAGACTCTCTAAAGTTGACAGTAAATATTAATCAACACAAAACTAAACGTATTTTAATTACAAAATCAATTTAATCTTAAAAAATTCTGTTTCCATCAATCATAGGTAAACTCCATGTTTGAAGTTAGGGACCCACAATCTTTCCAATCTCTTTAAACAGTGCTGTTCATTAAGAAAACAATATTTTTAATCTCTAGATGTTTCTATAAATTGAATCATCAGTCACATTATGTTTTTTGTTTGTTTGTTTTTGTTGCTTTGCTTTTTTTGTTTTGTTTTGTTTTTTTGAGACAGGGTCTCTCTGTGTAGTTTGGTGCCTGTCCTGGATCTCGCTCTGTAGACCAGGCTGGCCTCGAACTCACAGGGATCCATCTGACTATGCCTCCCATGTGCTGGGATTAAAGGCGTGTGCCACTGCTGCCCAGCTGCATTCTGTTTCATATCTAACTTTGTTTCTCCAAATTTTCAGAAATAACATTCACGTGTGTTAAAACGTAGGTCAGCATTTCTAGGTGTAGGTGAGAGACTTTGAGCACTCAACCCTAAAAGCTATTTATATCAAATGCATCCCCTAAAGACTCAGAGATCTATTTGGAAGAGGGAGTAGAAAGAGGGTAAGAGCCAGAGTGGTGGGGAATTCCAAGGAAACAGTGAAAATTAAGCAAAACAACAAAGTTTGTCAACATAAGCTTGTTGAACATACATGACAATTAGACAAAAATCTTAATAGTACTAAAAAGTATTCAAGTTGAAAACTGAAATGCTGTCTCAGTTGAGTAAATCATTTGCCACAAAGCCTGATGGTCTGAGTTAGATTTCTGGAAGCTATACACTGGGAGGAAGCGACCAACTATGTAAAATGTTCTCTGATCTCTGCAGAAACAAGTCCTCACCACAATAAATGTAAAGAAACAGGTAAATAAATAAATTTTAAAAACTAAAAGTATTTTCAAGATGATGCCCAAGAAATACTACAACAGAAGAAATAAAATAAAATAAAATGTGGAATATTAATGAAATAATACCAACATTTATGAAATATTGCTTAAAACTGCTTGATAAATTGTTTATAAAGAAAATGTTTATATTAAAAAATTAGTTGTTGAAAAGCACAAAATAAAATAGTCTGTATGAACTCCGTCATTATATTTAAATAACATCACAAAGTAAACAAGGTTGTTCTGCCAGTGTACATATTCATATACGATTCAGAGTTCTCTCCTATTTATTTATTCAAGAGAAATAAAACAAGATTTGAACCCCAAAATACACATAGTCAGATTACTAAAGACTAAAATGGAAATAAGCAAATGTGTGAATAGGTGGCCAAAATATATAATATCCATTGCTGGTATTCCATCAGCAGTGAATAAGTGTAACTCTTTCCCATCATTTTTGTTTTGTTTAGTTTTCTTTTTAATTTAAGTTGTTGGTACTAGCAAGAGACAAAATTTAAAAGTACTTTAGTTTGCATTTCCATGATAGCTAAGAATGTTGTACATTTTAAACACATTTGTGAGCCATATGTAAACTTTTTGAGAAGATTTCCTGTTTTAAGTTGTTTGTTGTTGTTGTTTTGATATTTAGTTTTTGAGCATTTGTATATTCTGGATACTAGTCCTCTAGCAGATATAGCTGGTAAATTAGTTTTCCTGCTATCTAGATTCCTCTTTAGCTAAAGGATAGTGCTATATGTTATACAAAACCTGTTTAGTCTCATGAGACTTCATTTAGTAATTTGTGGTTTTAATGCCTGTGCTCTCAGACTCTACTAAGAAAGTCCTTCCCTGTTCCAATGAGTTCAGGTACATTCCCTACTTTCTCGTACATCATATTCTGGGTATATGTGTATTCCATTTGGAATACCCATAAAAGTCAGGAAATTAGTGAAGAACCATGAGGTATGTTTCTGTGGAAGGGAGACAGAATACAGTCCTTTAAAAGTGGGCAGGTAAGGGGAATAATGGAACAACAAAGGTAAAGGGGAAAGGGAAGACATAGAATGGAATATGGGAAAAAAGAATAATACTAAAGATATTTAATAAAAGCCACATGGAAAGCTGCTGTTGTAGAAGCTTCATAAAACACATATATACACATATACAACATGAGTTTAAATGGAGTTACTGTCTATTGGGACAACAACATGCCTACTAGGTATTACAGATTAACAAATGAAAAGACCAATGAAAATATGGATTTCCTGTTTGGAAGTTGTTAAAAAACTGTGGGGTGTTTACCCACCACCTCCACAGTTCCCCAGAGTTTTCTTGAGTGCGAGCAGCAGGAAATATTAGATAGAAGGATTTATTGTGGAGAATCTTGCGGAGATAAACAGATAGAAAATAAAGGATAGCCTCGAGAGGGCCTGGAACCTATTCCAACGGGCCCCGACTGTCTCTGCCCCAGGGTTTTTATAGAGATGCCAAGGGGTGGAGCAAAAGACCTCCTCCCCCAGCAGAGCCAAGTGCAGACCATCTCAGACACCTGCACTCAGGCCCATGGTCCTAATCATCCTCTATGCGGACCTGCTGGGTAAAGCCACGAGGAACCCGAGAACGGGCTCCCACAGAAAACAAAGTTTCATAGGCCCCTAAATATTACAGGCAATTGCTAGTGTTCTTAGTTAACCCCTAGAACTTCACAGTAAGGCACTATTGCTGAAGATAATACACACTTGAGTCATGGAATAAGGAGAAATGAAGCTAGTACTAGCTTAGAAGCGTCATCCCTACAGACTAGATTTCCTAATGCTGGATGCTGCTATGCGTATTAGCAGGGAAGAAAAAGAATTAGCAATGTTACCTAGTTGTGAACACTGTGAGCTACAGCAATGACTGGTCTGGCAAGAGATGCCCAATGCTTCAACAGTGACATGAATGGCATAGGAGTAGCCAACCTCTTTCTGAATGGATTTAATGAATGCTTATCAAGTTGGCATCAATATCAGGGCCACGAACCAATGGCTAAATAGGCCCTAGAGGAGAAACCACTACTATTACTCTGCTAAATGTACATACTACAAAACCAATTTTTTTTCATGTTTTTTTAAATTTTTATTTTGCAATACAATTAAGTTCTACATACAGGCACAGATTCCCTTGTTCTCCCCCCTCCCGCCCCCCTCACCTTCCCCCCAGCCCGCCCCCCATTCCAATCTCCTCCAGGGCAAAGCCTTCCCCACAGACTGAGATCAACCTGGTGGACTCAGTCCAGGTAGGTCCAGTCCCCTCCTCCCAGGCCGAGCCAAGTGACCCTGCATAGGCCCCAGGTTTCAAACAGCCGACTCATGCAATGAGCTACATCACCAAGTAGGCTACCTGGAAACCAGGACCCCAAGAAAGACACAGGGATCGCCCAATGACAGAGAAATGGAATGAGATCTACATGAACAGCCTGGACATGAGTGGGGGTAGTGAAGGGCGAGGGTGGAGGGAAAGAGAGCTTGGGTGAGTGGGAGATCCCAGCTGGATCAACAACAGAGAGGGAGAACAAGGAATAGGAGACCATGGTAAATGAAGACCACATGAGAATAGGAAGAAACAAAGTGCTAGAGAGGCCCACAAAACCAATTTTTGATGGCACTATTATATCCCTAGATTAGTCCATCTCTCAATAGTCATTACAGAAGTTATATTTGTAGCATATGACAATTAACAAAGAGATTCAGAACCGGTTAAGATGCAAAAAATGAGAGAATGCCTAATGTCTCTCTGTAATACACACCCTCCTCTCAGTGCTCAGGGATCATAGCCGAAGAGGGTTAGAAAGATTGTAAGAGCCTCTGGCACTGTTTTCTGGGCATACCAGTTGCACATAATAATTTACATCAGTTAATAAAGCAAGCACAAGACCTGTGAAAGATTAAGCCTCAAAAAATTCCTGGATGAAGAAAAAGGTTGGCACAAAGCCCCATTCTTAGCCAAGAGCTATTGGAAATTGATAGCTGCTGTCAAGAGGTCAATCAGTTTCTTTAAGGGCCTAGTGGTTTGACCATGTTAAAATGATATTCACACATCAAGAGTATATTGGGAAGGGAAAGAATATGATCCAAATATATTGTACGAAAATAATAAATGTATTTTTTAAAGTGCAGAGGGCACCATAAAATGTACTTGATGTATATTTTTAAAAAGATAAAAAAATAGACCACAAAATGGTTGGGGATGTAAGGTGGGATGGGCCTGGAGGGAGGGATCAATATGATTAAGCATATTGTACAAAATTCTCAAAGAACTAATAAAACAAGATATATATATATATATATATATATATATTCCACTCAAGGAATATGAGCAGGCAATAAAACTGAGTCTTCCAATGATGTATGAAAAATAGAGAAAATCTAAATGTTTTAAGCTACCTAAGATAGTCAGATAGACATTGATACAATGATTTAATATTTCTTTTAACAAAACTCTAGAAAAACTAAATGATTCATATTAATCAAAATTATGGCATTACTGGCATGGGCAGACCTGAGGAAGAACAGTATGTCTGCAAAGCACATTGGTGTCTGCTGGGTGAAACACTTTGTCCTGGCAGAAGGAGAGAAAAAAAGAGTCTGAATAGAAACAAATATAAAACCTTGGATTAGAGTAAGATGTGCACAGATTATTTAAATTAGTAATTACATTTCTGAGAAATGAGAACTAAACTTAATTTCAACATTCATTATTACAAAAAGTGTCTAAATCTGAAACAGTAAGATGGATGAGTCCTATCTCAACATATATTCAAATATAATCTAATTCAATTATAAAAGAAAAATCTGATTATGAAAAGAAAAATTTTAAATTAGGTTTAGTAGATAAATTTTATTTCAATAAACTTAAAGGAAATAATTAAACTATGACACATATAATTATTCCTTCAACAGCATAGAAATAACACAGACAAGAAATACAAATTTATTAATTCAGCCATTAAAATTAAGCAATGTGCTCATGAATTGACCTTAATAGGTGAGGATAAAATTAAATCATATAGACAATACACATATTTCCAGTCTACATTTACAGTTACACATATGTATACAATTCATTCTTTACTAACCTTTTCCACAAATATATTATTTTTAAAAGTGAAACTTCTTGACATAAATACTAATGTGACACAAAAGAGGAAGTTATATCTATATTTGAATGTAAAAACAAGGTCATTATCTGTGATACAAAATTGCAATATCAATCCCCTGACCCCTACCAATTTTGAAGGAATGAAATCTATACCATTTCAGATGAACAGCCATGACCTGATGCAGCTCAGCACAACTTGACACGTATTCCTCACAGAAGTGTAAAACACACTACAAAGTTGTTGAAGTCTTGTGTGTTGCTGTGTATATGTAGTTTTCTAAGTAAGGCATACACACTTTTGTGTTACATTAACCACCACATTTACATATTAATAAACAGCTGGGAATATGAATGCATAGCAATATTGCTTCCATTATCCCTAACTGGAAACTGCAAATACACACCAAGGATGCAGTCATTTCCAATGTCCCCATTGCACAGCACTGTAGGCAGACTTTTCTTTGCTGTACACCAGTTTCCAAATAACCAACACAGAGACTCAAGGTTAATCATAAATCCTTGGCCAATAGCTCAGGCTTGTTATTAGCTCACTCTTATATTTTAAATTAACTCATATTTTATCTCTGTTCTGCCATGTAGCTCTGTACCTTATCTCAGTAAAGCATGTTTACGTCCGGCTTCCTCTATGTCTCCTGGCTACTCCTCAGACACCTCCATTCTTCTCAGCATTCTCCTAGTTTGGCTTTCCCATCTATCTCTTCCTGCTCAGCTATAGGCCAGTCAGGTCTTTATTAACCAATGAGAGTAATACATACTTACAGTGTAAAAAGATTGTTCCACAGCAGAGCACCGTTCACGGGGAAAAGAATTGCTGAAATCCATCAGTGGTGAACAGATAAAATTTGTTCTACAGTCTGTAAACCCAAACAACAGAGATTTTTAAGTATAAACTCTACCACACATTGTGTATGTACACATATTCCACTATATAGCAAATGCATCAATAAAACTGTATTTTAAATGTAATTATGTTTTAAAGTATAAAATCCTATTGGCTGCTTGAATATGGTTCTTTTACTTGCCTTCTCTCTAGCCTTCCTTCTTTCTAGCTTCCTTTCTTCTTTCCTATGCACCCTCATGTTGTGTACTTTATTTTCAATCAGCTGCAAAGAATATAAAAGCACATTATGAGACATTGCTGAGTAAAATCTAATAGGTCCTGAATTGCTGAATATTATCCTGACTAATTTCTCATTAACTATGGTAAAGTGCTGGTGAACTTGACACATGCTTCCAGAATAAAGAAAAAAAGAGAGAATGCTTTAAAAATTCTACCAAATTAATCTCCTGTGGTGATTTCTTCAAATTCAAGCATTTACTCACCTTTCCATGCTACGAATGGAAGCAGACAGACCAGCCAGAGTTTTTTCTGCCTCTGTCATATTCTTTAACACAATTTACCTTGAGCCAACCTAGTTTGACTAATTTAATTAGATGTCAATAGAGCAGCTATCATTCAGAGTTTCCGACGAGGCTCATTTAATTTAGGATTTCAGGCAACAAATTGGATTAAAGATTAGACTCATCAGACTCCTGCTGAAAATACTCCAGAGGAAGAGAAATTAAAGTCCTGGCAGTACCAAAAGCAAAAATGATGGGACAATGAGAATCTTAAAGAAAAAAAACCAGGATTTTGTTAACAAGGGCTATAAATACAATGCTAAAATCACAAGGCAAAAGTAACTTTGCTAGCTGGCATTATTGGGACTTTGAGTCTATGAATCAGAAATGGTCTTTATAGTCTGAACTCTGAATCCAGACTCCACCTTATAGAATTGTCTTCAGGGTTGTGAAGCCTTCAGCAGGTACACCAGATGGTGAGAGTGGGTCTTTTGTGGGGACCTGAGAAGGTCATGACTAGACCTGGATAGAATCTGGTTTTCCTATCCTCCAGCCACCATGCAAACAAGTTTTTACCACCTGATCTGGCTGCCAACAAGCAAATCTGCTGGACCTTCACAGGTAGGAAGAACTTCAGTTCCTTAGAGAATATAAGCATTAAATACCCTATCTTTCCATCAGTTGCTCAGTAAAGTAATTTTCATAGAGGCTTTGAAAGCAACTCATCAAGTGCAGAAATACAATTAATTTTCGATAAAAACATGTGACTTTGTTGTATCAAAGCACAGTGGAATAAAACAAAAAGTGAGAGAAAGGACTGAGGGCAGAGAGAGTGAGAGAGAAAGTCTCCTTTACTTCTCCTGACCATGTTAAGTGCAGACTGTCCTCCACTTTACAGTCCTCATGAAACTGGATCCCCATCTGTGGAAATGTGTGAACACATACACACACACACATGAAAAAAAAATAACAAACAAACATATGCCTTTGGTGTTTTGTATAGGATATTATAATTGTATCTTTCAAATCTTTCATCATATCTTACATTTTTAAACTTTCAGTACCAACTATTATATCATGAATAATTTTAGATGCATGCAAATATAGTAGACTACATTGTTAAATGTAGATTTATTTCTCTTAAAACTAAATATTAAAAGTATTCAAATGAAAGGTGTGAGCATCAGATTACACTGATCAATAAATATTGAAATCTGAAAGTGTTAGGCTTTCAGAAACAATATAAACATTCCATATATAAAAATACCTGCCATACTACATGTATGGAAGAATGTCTCAAGTGTTAGCAGCATAAATACTGATTGTTACTTTGTCTGACTCAACCAAGCGATTTTAAGAGTAAGTCCCCTATGTCGCCTACACTCTCTTTACTGTATGCACCAAATATTCTTTACTAAATGATTTTAATATGCATATGATAAACTGTCATTTTATGTCTATGTTTTATAAGTAACATTGACATTTTGTGAATCCAAATCCTAAATATATATTAAAATGAATTTTACTTTATTTCTATGTTGAGAATTTTGTACATGTATGTAGCATATTCTGATCGTAGTTGCCCTCTCCCCCTCCAGGTTTACCCAGATTCACCCCGTAAACAACTTAAATACAGTTGGTCCAGTATATATACATAAGTGAACTAAATTATCTTCAGACACAGAATATGTTTATTGGTTTGCTTCCTGGCTCTTTTGCTAAGATCAAGTGTCCTATTTGTTCTCATTAGAAAATTTCCAAGGGAAGTTTATTTTATTCTTACTTATTATGCACACCAAATCCTTAAAATTTAACAGCTACGAGTAAACTAGTATCTCTGTGTGTATGTGTTTATATATTATACGTAATACACTTAATTCTTTGAGAATTTCACACCATACATTTCAGTCATATTCACCCCCACTCCTTCCATACCCAGTCTCTACCTCTGTACTTCCTCCCAACTCCCTAACCTCCCATTTGCTTTGTTTGTTTTTTAATAACAGATACTGAGTCCACCTTTTACTGCCATTATACTCATGAGTGTGGGGCCACCCACTGGATCTTCATTAACCTACCAGTGACCAAACCCTTAAAACTGACTCTCCCTCCTCCAGAATCCACTACCTGTCCACAACTTCTTAGTTAGGAGACAACCAGGGAAAACTCTGGAAGGACTCCTAAGCCTTCTTCCCAACTCTGCACTGCAATGCCAACTGACTTAACCTTGTGCAGCTTTTCTGCATGCAAATATAGCTGCTCTCCTAGACATGCTTGACTCCCAAACTTGAATTCTATTCTTGTTTTGTTTTGTTTCTTATTTTATTTTATAATTTAATTTAATTTTACATATCAGCCACGGATTCCCTTGTTCTCCCCCCTCCCGTCCCCCCCCCGCCCCCTCCTTTCCCCCAGCCCACCCCCCATTCCCATCTCCTCCAGGGCAAAGACTCCCCTGAGGATTGAGTTCAACCTGGTAGATTCAGTCCAGGCAGGTCCAGTCCCCTCCTCCCAGGCTGAGCCAAGTGTCCCTATGTAAGCCCCAGGTTTCAAACAGCCAACTCATGCACTGAGTACAGGACCCGGTCCCACTGCCTGGAAGCCTCCCAAACAGATCAAGCTAATCATCTGTCTCACTTATCCAGAGGGCCTGATCCTGGGGGCTCCTCAGCTATTGTTTCATAGTTCATGTGTTTCCATTCATTTGGCTATTTGTCCCTGTGCTTTATCCAACCTTGATCTCAACAGTTCTCACTCATACAAACCCCCCTCTTTCTTGCCAATTGGACTCCTGGAGCTCCACCTAGGGCCTGGCTGTGGATCTCTGCATCCGGTTCCATCAGTCATTGGATGGGGTTTCTAGCACTACAATCATGAGGTTTGCAGGTAAATGGATGGATCTAGAAAAAATCATCCTGAGTGAGGTAACCCAGACTCAGAAAGGCAAACATGGTATGTACTCACTCATAGGAGGATACTAGATGTAAAACAAAGATGACTAGACTGCTACTCACCACTCCAGGAAGGCTAACTAGAAAACAGGACCCCAAGAAAGACACAGGGATTGCCCAATGACAGAGAAATGGATGAGATCTACATGAACAACCATGGATGTGAGTGGGGGTAATGAAGGTCAAGGGTTGAGGGAAAGAGAGCTTTGCGGAGCGGGAGATCCCAGCTAGATTAAGAATAGAGAGGGAGAACAAGGAAGAAAAGGCCATGATAAATGGAGACCATATGAATATAGGAAGAAGCAAAGTGCTAGAGAGGCCCACAGAAATCCACAAAGATACCTCCACAGTAGACTACTGGCAATGGTCAAGAGACAGCCTGAACTGACCTACTCTGGTGATAGGATGGCCAGACATCCTAATTCGTCGTACTCTATTCTTTCCAAACCTGACCACACAACCATTTTGCACTGGTCAGGAAACATATTCTCATAGGTCTTTCTACAGGAAAAAAATGGATGACTTAATTTGTATTGATATATTGTCCATTAGGCAGGTTTCTCTTAACTCTTTCCTGAGAGTTTTTAAGATTCTTTTATGAATGCCCCTTATTTCTTCCTGAATCATAGACAAGCTCTCCATTTGGAGATATTTATTCCCATAGCTGTCTTATAAAACCCACAAGAGAGTGATAAACCACATTGAAAGTGATACTGTGATGAAGCTAGGATATGCCAAATATGTAGATCCACTATTTGCATACTTGTGTGACAACTGATAAAGTTTTCTGTTATCTTAGTTCTGATGGACTGAGAAAAAACTAACTGTAGGTTCAATGATGTTCAAGCACCAAAGGTCATTCTGACTCTTGAGATGCACAGCTACATATACACTCATGTTCTTGTCCCTGGCTATCTCATAAGACTACTAGGAGATCTAGCTCCTTGACTAATTAGTTCTATAGCACAACCAAATTGTCCACTATTTATGAAGTTATAGCATTACTTCATTATTCTCCTGTGATATCAAAGTGGAGACATCATGGTCAGAACATCTAGGGTTTCAGGAACTGATTATTTATCTCTGCCTCTCTGAACAATAAAACATCAAGAAAAGCTGGTTTTTATTATTCAGCTAAATTTTACTGAAATACGAAGCATGTACACACACACACACACACACACATCAAAGCAAAGCAAATGAAGAGACAGATTCCCCAGTGGGGAGAGGACACAAAGATAGTGTCTAAGTCTGTCTGACTGAGACAAACATTTTGTGTTTGGGGATGTTGTAAATTCCCTTCCTCTCTCAGTAGTGGTTGGTTTGCGCTACTACTGAGGGGGATTGGATAATGTAAACAAAAAAGGGAAACTGATTGGTCTCTTCACAAGTTTCTCCCTGTCTTGATGGAGATGTGAGATTTGAAAGCACCACCCTAGTTTTCTCCAGCAGGAAAAAGTCCATCATGTCTGTCTTACAGAGGAAGAAAAGGCAGGAAGTCAGCCATCTTAAATGATTAAGCAAAAAATATGTTAATCTACATTGATCCTTGTCCCCTGTCTGTCTGCTTGCCCAGGATATGACTAACTCCTGGTCCCTCAGGACAAGGTGCTTCCTCGAGAAGTACCAAAAATTTAATTTCAATATAAAACTTTGTCTTCAACCCTAGAGCCAAATTCTTCTTTGGCTATAACTTGAGTAGCATAACAAATGCAGAGGCCCATTTCAGAAATACCTATGGGAATCGTTGTTACTTAAAAGGTCAATGGAGATCTAGCTACTCCTTCAGTTAAGATAATTAGTTAATGGCAAAGCCATACAGTAGATTATAATATTTTACAGGAGACAATGGATGCTCTTTGATCTTTTATCATCTGTCCTTGATAGGTTTTGAGTAGCTACATTACATAGTATTCCCATCTTAAGAGGTCCACCTAGTTTTCTCTCAGGCATGTCTCTTATTAAACATCTACAATAATCTTCAGCCTTTTGATTTCAACCTGGCCTTGATGTACACTATGAAATTTAACCCACCATATCTAATTATTTAGCATAATTAACATGTCTCAATCATGCTGAGATCCTGTCATATTGACTATCATCAGGGGTGCTGATTTACTCAAAATAACTACTTACCACTGGCATCAATCAACAGGAAAACTCTCAATGAGGCTGCTATGCTCTTCAGGAGTATATTTTTATTACTTATTGCTTATCACTTTGTGTAAAATTTACATCAACAAAACCTTATTGTGACATAGTTGACTATTGAGTTTCTGATTTGTTGTAAACATCCCTTTGACAAAATCATCCTCTCATTCTTTGATCATTTTTATGCCATCAGTGTTTGCAGTTCTGGAATCTCCTTTTAAATAATATAGGCTATCTAAATTTAATTCTTCTAAGAGCCCAGCATTGAAGGGTTATTTAAAGAGCTGCTTGTCAGTGTGCCTGTTCCTGTATCACAGAATATATGACCAGGTTGATAAATCCCTCTTAACTCACACTAGGACCTACTCTGCTTGTTCCTTCTAACAATTCATAGTGATGAACACATTAGGTTCTCCTGGGCTACATTTCTTTCCCTTTCTTAATTGGCTCAATACTGGTCTGTCTGGGATATGTTGTGATATGGCCATGACTATAAGTAATATTCCTGGGAAGAAACTTAGTGTAGATCCTGGGAAAGGCCATATTGTCTTGAAAGACAAAAGCCTCTCTATTATACTTAGGTGACTTTATCTGTTGGGTTTTCTGTCTGTCTGCTTATTTGTTCATTTGTGACAAATATCTGATAGAAGTAACTTAAAAGAAGATGTATTTATTTATTCCAGCTCACATTTTCAGAGGTTTCTGTCAAGGATGTTTGGGAAAGTAGAGGGGAATAGCTCACATAGTGGTCACTTGCAGACAAAGGACATCTGGACTAGTGAGTGCTCTTCTTTTCCATATTTCATTCTATCTAGGCTCCAAGAATGTGGGATAGTGCAACCAACAAATAAGATGGGTCTTTAACCCTTAAGTTCATTCTTCTGGAAAGCATGAGCGACACATGCCAAAGTATGTTTAAATAATTTTCTGCATATTCTTCAGTCTCATCAAGCTGACAATTATTAACCACCACAAGTTCACACATTCACAAGGGGAGACAGGATATTTATATAAGCTCAGTACCTGCAGAGAATCTGATGACTCAATATTTTAAAGTTTATAATCTAGATGATGTGACCTCAGTCAAAAGTCAATGGCATTTTCCTGTCATTCACAGTCTACTAGTCATCAGAGCAGACTAACTACATTTTGGAAATTAACCTTCTTTTGATTTGTGCTGGCCTTGATAGTACATCAAAAGCTCCAGCTCATGACAGAGGAAACCAGTTATGCCAGTAAAATCTGAATATATTTCTACTTTTTTCTCTTTAATAGCTAATCTCTATTCAACATATGCTTAGTATCCACAATGGTAAGAAAGTAACTAAGTGTGAAGATGCAATGAATCAACAGGACTGGAAGGAGAATCAAAAAGGTAATGGGGAAGAATATGATATAAAACAATGTGTCTATGTAGTTATGTATACATGAATTACTAAAATATATTAAATTTAAATACAAAGCTAAAATGAGAAACAGAAAAAATATATTCATATAGCTTAGCTTTTTATCCCCTAGGAGAGATAAATAAACTAAAACAAAAGCAATCAAACATATAAAAAGTCCAAGAATCCAGTCAAAAGGAAGCAAAAATTAAAATATACTTATTAAGTGTAGAGTAAATAACTTCAAGTTCATTTTCTATTGCTCTGATAAAAACCATGACTAAATGTTCCTTGGTAAAAAAAGAGTTTATTTGACTTATACTTCCATGTCATAGTCTATACTTGAATCAAGCCAAAGCAAGAACTCAAGTAGTGTAGGGACCTGGAGGCAGGAACTGAAGCAAAGGCCATGGAGTAACACCTTAGCTGGCTCCCCATGACTTGTTCAGCCTGGTTCCTTATACAACCAGGACCATCTGAGGGTGGCATCACCACAATGGCCTGGGCCCCTCCCACACCAATCAATAATTAATCAAGAAAATGTCTGACAGACCTTCTTATAGGCAATTGGATAGAGGCAATCCCTTAGTTGAGATTCCCTTTTCATAGATCAGCTTGTGCCAAATTGATAATCTAAACAGCACAAAAGTCACTCCCATAGGTTAAACATTAGTCTGTCCTTCACATGTTATGTCATTAACATCTGGTACTGAGAGACAATGGAACTCCATCTGCATTTTTCTAGAATAACAAAGCTGTAAAGTAAACAAAATCTGTGAAAGTACAAAGCAGAAAAATTTAAACATATCAGAAATAGAACTATGAAGTACGATGCGGTGGTTCATATCTTTATTTCCAGCTTTTGATTAGCTGAAGTGTGGTGGGGGTTTACTTTGTGCTTTAGAATAGCCTACTGTGTGTGTGTGTGTGTGTGTGTGTATATATATATATATATATATATATATATGAAATAAGGTCTAGGGTACTCTTTTTGGGGAGGGGTCCAGTCTAAAAATAAACAGTCACAAAGTAGGGAAAGAAAGAAAGAAAGAAGAAAAAAACACGAAGGAAATAGGGAGGGAGTGTTAAGGAGGCAGGGCCCAAAGGAGGAAAGGGCATATATTATACTGAATGCTTAATGAAGACAGTAAAAGACAATAATGAGAATAATGAAATCATTATTCAAAAGAGGGTATTCAGCTATGAACATGCTTATAGAAATAAAAGAGGACTATAAAAATATTTGTGTATAAAATGAATACAAAGAATCTTTGTAAAATATTAGTAAAGGAAAGAATATACAGGTTACATATTTGAGGATGTTAAAATTGACAAAATGGTCATAGAGGGATAAAGTAGGTAAGTTAGAGACTGTTAATTTCATTTGCTATTGATGAAAAAGTTTCTAGCTGATTACTAAGATCATTAAAATAATGAAATTTTCCGAGAATTTAAAATTTTAATTAACTTTTGTCTTTTAATTCATTCTGTTTTTGTCCTTTTTTTTGGCAGTCAATAGAAAAGGTGATTCAGGAGCTAAACTCCTTTCAAAGAAAAACAAGTATTTATGTGAAATATTTTACTTTTCTATTTTCTTTTTCTTTTTCTTTTTTCTTTTTTTTTGGTTTTTCGAGACAGGGTTTCTCTGTGTAGCAAATAAGTTTAATTATTGTTAAAATGATACACATGCATACCATTTTATAAGTATGATTACGATTTCTCTTTATATGACTTTCATCTATTGTTCAGCAACCTTATCAATGATCACATTCATATATCCAATCTATATCTGTCATCTGTTTTTCTACCCATTAACCTGCATCTATAGATCTGTGAGCTCTCCATTTATTCTGACATTTTGCAGAGATAATATCCATATGAAACATATTTCCTAACTCACAATCTACCAACCAATCTTATTTTCTCTTCAATTTGCTATCTATTTGACTCTTTAGGCTAACTGGAAATGAGTTTGTATTTTAACTACATTACTATTTGATTCTGTGTATGTGTCTGTGTGCATGTCTGTGTAATTGTTAGCATACATGTTCCATTTGTATATGATGGTCGGAGTACAGTTTCAGATGTCAGTTCTCACCTTCTGCCTTCTTTCTAGTGTCTTCTTTTCACCACTGTGTCTGCTGTGGGAGCCCGTTTTCAGATTCCTCTTGGCTTTACCCAGCAGGTCCACTTAGAGAGGATGATTGGACCACGGGCCTGAGTACAGGTCTTTGAGATGGTCTGCACTTGGCTGTGCTGGCGGGGGGTGGGAGGTGTCTTTTGCTCCATTCCTTGGCATTTCTATAAATACCTTAGGGCAGAGACAGTCAGGGCTTGTTGGAATAGGTTCCAGGCCCTCTTGAGGCTACCCTTTATTTTCTGTTTATCTCCACAACCTATATCCTTCTATCTAATATTTCCTGCTGCTCGCACTCAAGAAAACTCTGTGGAACTGTGGGGTTGGTGGGTAAACGCCCCACAGTGTGCCAAGTTTGCCAGCCAATCAGATCCTGGTGTTCTACTGCCTCCACTTCCCATCTCTCTGTAGGAGTGCTCATATTACAGGCTCAGGATACTTCACTGGGTTTTATGTGGATTCTTTAGATCCCACCGCTGTTCTCATGCTGCACAGTGTCATCACTATACTTCTTGTTCTGATAAAAATACCTTGATATAATCAACTAAGTGAGGGTGTATTTTGACTTACAGTTCCAGCAGAATACAGTTGATCATTAAGGAGAAGACATGGCAGCAACCAGGGAAGACATGATGGCAAGAGCAGGAGTTTCACTGGTCAAATATATCCAGTCTGGGAATGAGAAGTAAATGGGAAGTGTGGCTACATTATAAATCTTGAAGGCTGACCCCACTGGCTCACTTCCCCCAATAAACTCTACCTTGAAAATGTTTACAGCCTTCTCAAATTGTGAACCAGCTAGGAACCAAGTATTCAGACACATCAGCCTATAATGGACATTCTACATTTGGCATCTGGCAAACACTTTACTCACTGGACCATCTTCCCAGTCCTATTATTTGATTAGTGGCACACTAAATTTGGATTTCTATTGTTCATTATAAAACACTGTATATTCTTCCTCCTTAATCAGCCACTGGATATACAGTAATGATTCTCCATAAAACTTCATGTCCAAAAAGAAATGTCATATGCCTGATTTCACCAGACACAATAAAGATAACTTGGAAAATATGAGATAAAGTGCTGCCGTTACAGATTATATGGTAATTACATCACACAGTGATTGAGCTAATTATGTGTGTCCCTTAACATTATTGTTTTTCTGTATTATTTAATCGTAATGGTTTTTTATTTTGATTATAATATGTTACTTAAAATGTTTAACATATTCAGAACATATACATATAAAAGGAATAAAATTAACCATTTTCCAAAAACTCCTGGATTCATCAGGAGTCTGTGAGTTTGTGATACGTGAATTTGCCTTATGAGATTTTCAGTTATTCTCAGCTAGGTATATTTATGGTTACTGTCATTACAACTAAACATGCATCAAAAACATAGGGCCTCAAAAATGAATGTGACACATTAGGAGAATGTGGTAGTCTTTTTGAAATGTTTGTGTGATCCAATAGAAGTGGTAAATGGAAACAGAATACTGATAAAAAGAATCTGCATGTGTGCATATTTATATCTTTTGTTCCTGAAATAGAATACTCTAAATATAATTGTGTCTTTGAATTGGTATATCCTTTTTATGTCTTCACAAGTTACACTTGGCTTAAACTCATATTCCTAGCAATATATCTCTGTCAATAGCTATCTGATCATCATTTATCTAGCTCTTTTTTCTCTGTCAAGAGTCATTCATAGTGTCAAAAGATTGTTTTCCATAAAATGTTCCTAATCATTATTTTCCTAGAAGAGTGATTATCTTTAGAAAAGATAGGTAAATGTCAATGCAATTTATAAGCTGTGTAAGAAAGTAATTATGACAGAGGTTAATTGAAATTTATGAAAATTTAATGACATAAATAAACTCACAGAAATCAGAGAAAATTTTGAGTAAACAAAATCACCATAATTTCTATCTTTAAATTCTAGGTAGCAATTTATTCACATGTTCCATTACAAATAAATATCCCCTCTCTAACTATATATTGGCAATATTTTATGTGTTTTCTCACTGATACTCTCTTGTTTTTTTATTGGATGATATATATTTAACATGTATAATAGAAGCTATCTTTTCAAAGAATATTGATTAGTCTTTCCTTCTAGTTTTTTTTTTTCAATTGATCATAGTGGTTTCCTCAAATTTTTTTATAATCTGCAAGCTTTTGACACAAACCATTTCAAAAAACAAAATTTGACTAGGAACTTATGTCTAAACAGAGAATATTTTATGGATTTCATTTTTTATCATTATTCTGATTTTTTTGTTTGACGTATTTATACATAATATAATGAAGTCTTTGCTATTCATTCTAAAATAACAATGGAGGGGGTGTGGGAAGGGAGCAAAGATTTGACTAAAGACATTAGACTAGTAATTTCTTTAATATAAGAAACAAAGTCAATAAGATGCTAAAGTCTATTTTACTTTCTTAATACTTTTGCTTATGTATGAGTTTTTCCTGTACTATGGCTTTTTTTATGCTACTCTTTGTCAATTCTCACCAATGTTTTTATAGTCATAAGTCTCTTAACTGATACTTTCACTATTCAGACATGTTATTATATCTCTGATCTTACAATTAATGAATATCCCCATCAACTGTTTCAGATTCTCCTTTGTCTAAGCTTAGCGATAGCTCAGATCAGACAGTCCCTTTCACATCTACTTACTGTGTGCATTTATTCCTTCTTTAAACCTAAGACTCAGCACTCCACATGGTCAGTTTTCATTTGAATGCTTTTAAAATCTTCACTGTACTTTACAGCTCACTCTCTTATTTGAAGAGCAATTTATGTCTGGCTCACTAGAGTTCATGAAGACCTCCTAGAAAACAAAAAGATAATACTGTATGTAAGGATGACTGCCTGGGAATCCACTTATGGAGAAACATCCCTATGGTCATGAATGAAGCAGCATCACAAGAATGCTTTAGGCCAGTTTCTTTTAAATATAGAAAGCTGCTGCTGTAATCAAGCAAAATATTATTAAAATGTTTTAGTGCTTTCATGGAAAAATATTAAACATATATTAAAGAATTAACAATTAGTAGCGAAAAACCTATGTAGAAATATCACGTTACCTCAACTATATTAATAAAAGTTAAGTTGATGAACTATGACATTTTCATCTGCTGACAGACAGAAAATAATTTAATTGTAGTGTTGTTTTCACTCCTAGAAAATAGATGTTAACTATTTAATGTTAAAAAACAAATATAATTTTGAAAGATATTTTCAGTGTTCTAGAAAGCATAATATGAGAAAATTAATCAGAAACAGTAGATAATGAATAAGAAATTAAAATACTTATATACAAAATAAAAATTCACCATAATTTTAAAAATAACAACTGGAAAAACAGAAGAACATATGTAGAGTTATATAAGAACTGAGAAAAGAATTCAGTGAGAACAGATGAAGATATGTTAGCATAATGCTGATTTAAAAAAATACTTTATTGGGAGACTAGTTTTGAAATAGAATAAAATAAGCAGATTACATAAACTAGCAGAGACTCAAACTTTGACATAATATTGAGTCTCCCAGCTTCCCTCTCAAGTAGGAAAATATTTCCCTAGAATTCTTCACATATCTTCTACAAGCTATGTTAAAAACAATTTCCATTTTTTAATTTAATGTTGAGAGAAACTTCATATTGATGATAACTCACTATGAACTTAAAATTGTGTTGTATAGATTCAAATATGTAATTTCATAGTAATTTGCATATATACATTAATATTTTTTGAGCTCACGTGTTAGTTTTCTAGAACTAATGTAAGAAAGTCCCAATATCTGAGTAGATTAAGCATCAGAAATTTATTATATGTTAGTTTTAGAAATATAAATATGATGAGTCATTCCATGAGTTGATTCTAACTTCCCATAGCCTTGCAAAAATCTCAAGTTTAAAGCTAATGCTGTCCACTGTGCTCACATTTTCTACTCTCTCTCTCTATGTCTGTATCTGTGACCAAATTTTTCTCTTTTATATTTTGACAGCAAATCCCAATGTCATCATTTTTACTCGATAGAGTGCTATGGCCCTCTTTCCAAATAAGGATCATTCACAATAACTCAAAAAATATCTGAGAAGAAACATTCATTTCTCTAGTAGTTGCACAGCAGGCATCTCTGACTATTACAGAAACAAGTGGGACCCCTATCAGAATGGCTAAGATCAAAAACGTGGATAACCACTTATGTTAGAGAGGATATGGAGCAAGGGGAACACTCCTCCACTGCTGGTGGGAGTGTAAACTTGTACAGCCACTTTGGAAATCAATATGGTGGTTTCTCTGAAAAATGGGACTCAATCTACCTCAAGACCCAGCTATACCAATCTTGGGCATATACCAAAAGGATGCTCAATCATACCACAAGGACATTTGCTCAACTATGTTCATAGCAGCATTATTCATAATAGCCAGAACCTGGAAACAAGCTAGAAGCTCCTCAACCAAAGAATGGGTAAAAAAAAAATTATGTGGTACATTTACACAATGGAATATTACTCAGCCTAAAAAAAAAAATGGAACTAGAAAAAATCATTCTGAGTGAGGTAACCCAGACCCAGAAAGACAAACATGGTATGTACTCACTCATAAGTAGATATTAGGAGTAAAGTACAAGATAACAAACCTACAATCCACAGCCCCAGAGAGGCTAAATAACAAAGAAAGCCCAACAAGAGATGCAAGGATTTCCCTAAGAAGGGTAAATAGAAAAGATCTCCTGGGTAAATTGGAGTTGGTGGTGGGGAATAAGGTGAATGAGAACTTGAGGGGACAGGTACCATGGGCTGGGTGAAGGAGGCTGGTTTTAGGCAGGACTGAGAGGAAGAGTGAAAAAAAGACATCTTGATGGGGGGTGCTATATCAGGGTTAGGGAGAAACCTGGTGCCAGGGAAATTCCCAGGAATCCACAACTCACCAATCTAATTACAGTAGATAGGCAGTTCAGGCACTCATCCGCTATTGCTAGGAGTCTTAGCTGCTTGAACTGCCTATCTACTGTAATCAGATTGGTGAGTACTTGTATATGGAAGATTTCCTGTGTCCTGGCTGGCTAGCAGTCAGAACAAATCTCTCCCACTTGGGTCTCCCAGGTAAACACACAGAGGCTTATATTAATTATAACTGATTGGCCATTTGCTCAGGCTTATTACTGACTAGCTCTTACACTTAAATTAACCCATAATTCTTATCTATGTTTAGCCATGTGGCTTGGTACCTTTTTTTCAGTTCTGCCTTCACATCTTGCTTCCTCTGTGTCTGACTGGCAACTCCTGACTCAGCCCTCCTTCTTCCCAAAATTCTCCTCCTCTGCTTGCCCCGCCTATATTTCCTGCCTGGCTACTAGCCAATCAGTGTTTTATTAAACCAGTGTTGTTTTAAACCAGCATTATCCCACAACAACTACTCCAATTGTCATCATAGAGCATTTATCCAGATGGAAGCAGATGTAGAGATCCACAGCCAAGCACTGGGCCCACCTCTGGGAGTACTCCTGAAGAAAGGGAGGAGGGATTGTAACAGCCAGGGGGGTCAAGGTCATGACCTGGGAACCCACAGAGACAGCTAATCTGAGCTCATGGGAGCTCATGAACTCTGGACCAACAGCTCAGGAGCTTTCATGGAACTGACCTAGGCCTTCTGCATCTGTGTGAGAGTTGTGTAGCTTCCTCTGTTTTTAAGGCTCCTAGCAGTGAGACCTATTACTGGTGCTTAACTGGCTTTTGGGAACCTATCCCCAATGCTGGATTACCTTGCTGAGTCTTTATGCACAGGGAGGAGCTCAATCCTACCTCAACTTGATGTGCCATGCTTTGTTCAAACCCATGGGAGGCCTACTCCTTTCTCAATGGGGACAGAGGAGGAGTGGATAGGGAGTGGGGTAAAAGGGAGTTTAGAGCAGGGAGCAGGAAGAGAGAAGGGAGGAAAAACTGTGGTTGGTATGTAAAATGAATGAAAAAAATGTTAATAAAATTAAATTAAATTAAATTTTAAAAAACAAACAAAAAAGGAAACAAATGGGCTAACTGCTAAAAACAGTTTTAAAATCCTACTTCCTCCAGTTCAAGAATTTAGAAAGGCCAAAAACTAGTTAATGTAAGTGGGGAAGTCTTCCTGGCTATCTTATTAAAAGAACTTCCTCATGAATTGTCCCTCTGAGTCTTCTGTTTATCTGTATACCATCTTTCTAGCATGGTGGCTTAGATGTCCTATACATCATCTCTGAACACAAGAAGACAGAAAAGGACACAGTGCTACACCTTACATTCTGCACCTATAACTGGCCTACTTTCATATTTGATTGTCTCATTTAAATTCCAAGGTTAATTCCAGCTTGAGGGATAAAGAATAATGCCTACTCTCAACATGAGGAGCTGCATGTAGGGACAGTGAGAGGCGCAGGATTGTTCAAGGATTTGTCTGCACAATGGCTATTACAAAAAGCTTATTTGGTGAATTGGAGTAAAAACAATAGATCAGTAAGAAGAGAAGCTAGTAAACAGTTCAAATTCTAAAATACTGCAAGAGGAGGGGAGGGGATTACATGTGTTCACACATCATCAAAGCAAGTTCCCTAATTTCTGAGATGGGAAAAAAATTATATTAATTGAGAAAGTTTAAATAGACCAGGGAATTAAAAAATACACGAAAACAAGAATTCTAATAGCACCATAGAAAATTTAATATACTACAACTATGTCAATCGATAAAAAATTAAATTTTCATAAGATTTGAAGTCTGAATGTTGAAAAGCTTTGTTATAAATTCACGCTGTCTTATGTCAGGCCATTCAATAGCCCAACAGACACTAAACACTAGAGGAACATATGGTTGCCTCACCATCAGGCATCCTGTCTTGGATGCTCATATGTTTCCTGTTAACATTCAGATTAGACCATTTCCTTTGATGAAGCTGATTTCCACACTAACCCACACATACATACAGCATGGTCTCATGTATTAAGTTTGACCTTTCTGACTTATTTAAAGTATTTTTAACTTTAATAATGATTTCTCATTCATGAATAAATATCCATCACCTCTTTGAAATTTCTTATATTCTTCTGGTTTCACATACTAAAGTCCCAATGCAATTCTTATTAGATGTCTGTAGTTATCCCAGGATACTTATGGCAAAATTTCTTTGGGTTCAAAATCCACAAGTTCCTACCTGAAATGAAATATTTTTGAGCATGTTATAAATTTTCCTTATTTATTTGATGACTGATATTTTGATAGACAACCCAAAATCATTGTTAAGAATACTTGATAAAGAGATAATTTATCAGTTTTCAAATTATTTTAAGAGCTCTACTTTTAACTTTGTATGATTTCAAAGCCTTCAGAAAACCTATTTTTAAAGGCTGATGAAAACTTCAATGCATTAATGGGCTGAATTTTTAAACTACATATTTTTTAGCAAACAAATTACCCAGAGGAATTCTAAATCCTCCAAAGCACATTGACATTATTTCCAGGATCTTAGCATATACATGTATTATTAATAAATTCTCAGAATTTATAAGTTTTGTGAGTATTTCCAGAGGCTTCTATACCCTCAGGATTTACATAGGTATTAAAACAAAATAAATTAAAATCATAGCACTATTGACCCCAAAACATTCTTTAGATAAAATATAGGAATATATGTAAGATTTATATGAAAAGATCATACATTGCAACAACTCTCTAACCTCATAAAATATTCCTTATCAGGGATAGAGTAATGTATGCTAACTGCCAAAATATTTTTCAATGTGAGCTTTGAATGTAGTACTTAGAATATAAATTCAAAATTGCTAAGCAAATATTTAATACACTAGTAAATCAAAGGTTAACCCAGGCATTCTTTTCATCTACTCATCTTATCAATCTTATATTTTAACCAGCCTATTCCCTAAGGAGAACACTAGTGGGATGCATAACTAAGTCAATGATATGCACATTTTTTCATTGAAATAAAATAGTAATAGTAGACCTGGATAAGTCTAATACTATGTATCCTATGGTAAAAATTAACAATGAAATAAAATTATATTGTTAAATACAGTGACTTTTATATAGATTTTTTTGCTATTTTAAATTAGACTATATATATGAATATTTGAGTTTCATAAAAAAGAGCTAGAAACAGAGACAGAGAGATCATTTATGCATCTGAAGAGTTGACATTATAGCAACTACATTGAAAAGTTGTGATATATTGTATCTACTTTGGTAAAGCTATAACAACATTTATACTAGGAAACTGAGAACAAACACCATCAGTTAGGAAAAAGACTAAGTAATACCAGATAGGTAGGCCTACAGTTATCATTATCAAAATTATCTCTATCCTATTTCCATTAATCAGACTAATTTGATAATAAGGAATATTATATGCTCAATCTAAGTTTCCATTGTGCCATGAAGATCACTGGCTGCTCTTCCAGAGGACTTGAATTCAGACCACAGTACCCAGGTTAGGCTGCTAGAAGCAGCCTATAACTCAAGGTACAGGAGACACTCTTTATTTTTTTCTCCTGAGTATCAACACATGTGGCACATCCACAAGTCATGCATTTATAAATAATAAAAATAGATCTTATAAAAGATGACACCAGAAGAAAAGAACATATAAAATAAATATTGAAAGGAAGGAGATACAGAAAGAAAGAAAAAATTGACCTATATGCTCAATCCTGATAAGAAGATGGAATTAGGAGGTATGTCCTGTGGGAGGTGCAATCCCAGGTCAGACAGAGTGAGGATACTAACTATCCAATTTTCCAGTGGAAAAACTCATTCTGGACTATTTGGAGTTGATCCAATGTCATTACTATTACCCTTAAAAACAACAGAAAGAGAAAAATGAGTCAGTTTTAGAGTCAAAGATAAAACGTGAAAGAAAATATGACAAGGGATGCAGGAATATTCTAAAACCTGGAAAAATATTTTAATGATAACATCAAGAAGGAATGCAGTTGGCCAGGGCTGTGATTTGGGATTAGGAAGATTGATTGTGAGTTTTACTTCTACAGAACTATATAAAATTAAATTATGTTTTTTTAAAGCCCAATAAACTTTTATGATGCTCTTTTCTCCCATTAGTGGTCCTTTTAAACCTAGTATTAGCTAGTTTGAATGGATCATCTCATTTGATTCTTGTTTCTTATCCCTGAAAGAGCGGTGCTTTTTCATACACAGTATAAAGAGGAAATTAGCCGGGCGGTGGTGGCACACGCCTTTAATCCCAGCACTCGGGGGGCAGAGCCAGGCGGATTTCTGTGAGTTCGAGGCCAGCCTGGGCTACCAAGTGAGTTCCAGGAGAGGTGCAAAGCTACACAGAGAAACCCTGTCTCGAAAAACCAAAAAATAAAAAAATAAAAAAAAATAAAGAGGAAAACATACCTCTCTAGAGGAGTCAAGAACTAGTTTCTGACCAAGATCTCAAAGTGACAAAGCTAGAAATGTACTCAAATACTGTTCTGGGATAATAAAATGCAAAAGAGAACATGTAGCTAGAGTTTTCCTGCCTGGCCCACAGTCAGGGCAAATCTCTTTCACCTGCCAGTCCCACAGCCTCTCAGACCCGATCAAGTAAACACAGAGACTTATGTTGCTTTCAAACTGTATGGCCGTGGCAGGCTTCTTGCTAACTGTTCTTATAGCTTAAATTAATCCATTTCCTTTAATCTATACCTTGCCACATGGCTCGTGGCTTACCGGCATCTTCACAAGCTGTTTCTCATCGTGGCGGCTGGCAGTGTCTCTCTCTGACTCAGCCTTCCACTTCCCAGCTTTATTCTCCTCCTTGCCCCGCCTATACTTTCTGCCTAGCCAACGGCCAATCAGTGTTTTATTGATTAATTAGCAACACATTTGCCATACATCCCACAGCAAGAACATACTTTGATTCTTCCCTTTTCAGAGTGTTCTGAGTACATAATACCAATATTTACAATTTGTACGGTTCAAACAAGATCAGATATTGCTTGCAAATCTGCATGGAAAAACATTATTTGAACAAGCATGAAAAGAAAAATAAAGCACAACTGTAAAAACAAAATACAAGCCAGATGAAGACAATTTGATTGTTTAATAAGGGATCAGTAAGAGTACTGCTCCCATCTCAAACTTTGAGAGGTAAAAGCCAAATAAGAACTCAGCCACACTCTAAAACAAAATAAAAACAATTTTTTGAATCAAAGTATTTAGTTTTACACTAACTTGGATGTATATGTCAGTTTCTCTCATTAATTAAAAAAATCTAAGCACCTAATATCAATATACTATATTAAGTTTTGAGTACAAATTGTATGAAAATCAGAACTGTTATTTATGTGGCTTGTTGAAATAGCCTCAATTTGTAGATCATGCCAAGTGTAGAGTAAGTTCTTGATAATCCTTTGTAATGAATGTATGAATTAGTCTAAAAGTACAAATCTGTATCTCCATTAAGAGGCCCACCAAGTTTGAAATTAATATATTGTATGATTTAACCAACAATTAAAAATATGTTTCTCTGAGTAAGTTACCAGTCTGGTGAAAGCGGGGAACCTTTGCTCTGTTGGCACAGAATGCTTGGAGGCAAAGGTGAAAGTAAGATTAGCAGGTAGCCATGTGCAGTGGTCATGTGCCTTTAGGTGACAGAGGGGCACTCAGCCCTGAAAGACCAGTGAAGAAGATATTGATAACACGGGGATTCAAGTGTAGTTAGGAGCCTGATGGCCAAGATTACATAGCTGATTGTAATGGTTTGCCGTGATTGTCAAATTGGTGGAATTTTTAATCACCACAAAAACAAATCTCTGGAAATATCTGTGAGGAAATTTCCAGATTAGGTCAATTAAGGTGGGGAGATTTATCCTGAATGTGTGTAACACCATTGCAAGGTTTAGAGTCCCAGACTGATGGGAGACTGTCTCATGATTTGTTCTCTGCGCTACCCATGCCATTGTAGACTGTTCCAACAAGCTGTGAGCCAAAATCAGCACTTCTTTCCTGAAGTTGCTTTGGCCAGGGTATTTTGTCACAGCAACAACAAAAATGGCTACTAATACAGAAAATTGGTGCTGAGAAGAAGGGCTACTCCTGTGATAAACTGCGTGGTATCAAAGCCTTGAGACTGGCAGGATGAATGTTGAAGAATTAGAACTTTGAGCTAGGAATGGTCTAGATCAAGTTCAGAGCACCTGGATGGATACCAAGTAAACTGCAGATCGCATAGTGGGGTCCCAGCACAAGAAGATTCAGAGGAGAAGGAGGCCTTATTCAGAACTGTGCCTGAAACCATTTGAGTTAAATTACACCAAAAGGCCTGGGAGATGCCTCAGTGGTTAGGAACAATGCTGCCAGATAGAGCTTTCTTGTTGATTTTATGCAGTTTTGAGACTGGGGAGCAGTCCACACGGCCAAGGAAATAGTAAAGCAAGATATCAACCCTCACAAACATTGTAGACATCTCTGCTGAAAGGAAAAAAAATGATAAAGCAATTTAAGCAAAAATAGAAAAAAAGCAACCAACAAACTAATTCCAAAGATGAAAAATATCAATGCAGAAATTTAAAAAATAAAAAGTAGTATGTCTTCTACAAAAAATACAAACCTCATAGAAATGGCATCTAAGGCCGGGCGGTGGTAGCACACGCCTTTAATCCCAGCACTCTGGAGGCAGAGCCAGGCGGATCTCTGTTAGTTCGAGACCAGCCTGGGCTACCAAGTGAGTTCCAGGAAAAGGCACAAAGCTACACAGAGAAACCCTGTCTCGAAAAACCAAAAAAGAAAAAAAAAAGAAAAAAAAAAGAAAGAAATGGCATCTAAGAAAAAGACCAAGAAGACCTTCCAAAAAACTAAATTCAAAAGAACAATTTACAACTATAGAGGAATAATTCTTGAAAGAGAGACAAGAAAAATAAAATAAGAAAGTCTATCCAAGACATGAAAATAGAGTTTGAACTGCTGAATCCAAATGAAACAGTACTGAAAATGGAAAAATAATTAAAAACCTCAGTGGAAAGCCTCATCAATAGAATCGATCATATCAAAAGCAGATAGTAAGGCCTGGAAGACAATGTAGAACTGAATCATTCAGAAAAGGTAAATAAGACATTTTAAATATGAGCAGATTATGGTAGAGTTCTGGGATACTGTGAAAAAGCATGACCTCTGAATTCTGAGTATAGAAAAGGAGGAGTACATTAGTTAAATCCCTAGGAATGTCTTCAGCAAAATCATAGAGGAACACATACCTGTATGTGTTGTATACAGTGAACACATGGTAGACTGTTACTGAAACTTCTCAATAAAAATATAACGGTGCTGTGATCCTCTGAACCCATTCCCAAGTGTACAGCCTCACAGAGTGCAAGTAGCTGTCAATGAAATAGTTGTATGTTCATGTTCACTGTAGCATTATTCATACTAGATGAAATGGGGAAGCAATCCTTGTGTTTATAAGCAGACAATTGATGCACAAATGATATATGCATACAGTGGATTATTATTTGCACTTGAAAGAGAAGGAAATTCTGACTCATGCTTTAACACAAGTGAATTTTGAGTACGTTACAGTAAGTGAAATAAGCCAGTCAGAAAAATAAAGACAAATAATTACAGTTGCACATAGTGTTTAGAGTGGTCCAATTCCCTGTCACAGAAAGGAGAATGGTAGTTGATAATGCCTGGCAGGAAGGATAAGGAGAGCTGTTGCTTGAAGTCATAGGTTTGTTCTGTCTTGAATTTTTGTTTGTTTGTTTTGGCTCTTGTTTGGTTTCTTTTGTTTGTTTTTCTGAGACAGAGTTTCTCTATGTAGCCCCAGCTCTCTTAGAACTCTGTCTGTAGACCAGGCTGGCCTTGAACTCAGAGATCAGCCTACCTCTGCCTCTTGAGTGCTGTGATTAAAGAAAGGTGTGAGTCATCACCACCAGCTGATGTTGCAGTTTTCTATGGATTGATGGAAAGAATTTTGGAGAGGAATGGTGCTAAGGATTGTACAAAAAAAAATTCTCTGTCTCTGTCTCTTGTAACACACACACACACACACACACACACACACACACACACACATATATATTATGATAACTCTAAACATAAAGTATAAAGTAGTTGAGCTAGAGAATTTTATGCTGGGTATTAATTTACTTCAATTAAAAAGTTAAAAAGTCAATCAATTTAACTCTATTCTCTAAGAATCATACTACATGTGTTAAATATATATTGTAACGCTTTAAATTTTCAAGCATGTTCAAAATTAGAGAAAATCTTAATATCAATACACCCATGTCCAATGTTCACAATATTACCACTTTAAATAGTATTGATGTTTACAAAAGAAATACCAGTATTGTGGAACTGTTGGGTTGAAATGTCATGCTGTTGAAGACTGTGCTAACTCCCTTGCTGAAAGCTCACAGGCCAACCCTCCCCAACCCTGAACTTCACCTTCTCTACAGTTTGAACTATTGTCCCCTCAAAAAAAGTAAAAGCAAAAAATTAAAAAAAAATACAACTACCTTAACTTTCTGTACCTACTACCTCAGAATTTACTTTACTAGGCACTGTTTTTTAGAAATAAGAATTAAATAAAGTCCTTGTGAATAGTTGGTGTGGGACTCTGAACATAGCAGATCCTTCAGGAAATGGTAGTTAAGGAAGATAGAAACTTCAGGGAACCATTTGGAGACTATAGCAGAAAGTGCAGTTCCAATGCTGTATGTCTACCTGGGGCAAACAATGTCAGGAGGAACCAGAAACAACTCTCATCTCAAGGCTTCAGAGCAGTCTGTTTGCTTCTTGTCCTCACAACTGACAAGAGGGGGTTTTCTGGTTTGGGGAGTCAAGCAGCCTTCCTGTAAAGTTCATGGTACCTGCGGAACAGGCTTTTCACATCACACTCTCAGGGTGTTCTCAAGACTACAGTTTTAGGATGCCTGGCCCTGTGGTGACTTCTGTGCTGTGATTCAGTGGTGTCATCATACACTGCCAAACATGCCACATGACAAGAGGAATTTACTGCCCATGTATAAGCATCTATTTCCTCAGTCATGTAGTAACCAGAACTAGTAAACTTCTAGATAGGGTCCAAAACTAAGGTGATTATTTAACAGTGATAAAAACCCACCACTTCTTGACACACATCTAAAATACAGACTTAGGATTCCTGTTAGACAACATCAGGGAACACATTTGCTGTTTTTTTAAAGCTATCACTAAAAGGGCAGGAATGATGATTCTCTGGTTAAGAGGCTTTGCTGCTCTAGCAGAGACCTGGAGTTTCATTCCCAGCAGTGAACCAGGCAGCTTACAATCACCTGTGATTCTAGCTGTTGGAGATACAAGACCCCCTTCTGATCTTTCTAGAAACCCACACTCATATGCATAACACAAAATTAAAATAAAACAGATCTTTCTTTTAAATTTATTTAGAATATAATTACATCATTCCTATCATTCCTCTCTCTCCTTGTCTCCCCTCTAACTACTTGCTCTTTCCTCAATTCCCTCTGAAACTCACAACCTCTTTTTCTGTAGTTATTATGTGAATAAATAAGCAAACGCAACCCCGCTGAGTCCATTTACATATGTATGTGTGTATGTATGTAAAACATTTTTAAGGCTGACCATTTGATATTAGATAACAAACCAGGGGGTTCACACCTGGGAAAGACAAATTCTCTCTCTAGCATTCAATAGTTACTTGTAGTCGGCTTTTGAAATTTCCTCCTTCCTCATTAACATATTCATTGGTGTTATCTTTGTTTAGGCAGCCATATTGTTGAGATTTCACAAGTAGAGCTTCTCTGTCCTACCTGTAGACCTCCTGGTACTCTGGCTTTTACAATCAATATTTCCATCCTTTCTTCTTTGATGTTCCTTAAGATGTAGTTGTAGCAATTATGTTGTCAAAGTTTATTAAAAATGTAGTACCCAAATTATAAAATAATAGGAACATGATGATGGTTTTCATATCATGTCCTCAACTGCTGGAGACTAGTTTTGCTTATAACACAGAAGTAATTCATGTGATGAGAACTATTTCTGAATGCAATAACACATTTCTTCTCTCACCTGATAAAAAGAAAACCATACTATGACCCATAAATGTACTGGATAGAATGAGGAAATTTACAAACATATTATCAAACTATCCACTGTATGCATACCATGGATGTATCTGCATGATGGATTTATGTCTACACTGTTTCTCATACTGCAGTCCCTCTCTTTCATTAGAAAGCAAATGAATACAAATAGAATTAATTTTTTGATATAGTGATGAATGCAATCTATCTGGAACTATAATTGTGCTTCTTAGAACAGCTTTATATTATCTTCTACCTCATTTTTCTTATGTTTTTTGTTTTATTTCTATATCCTATTCTTGTTTGTGTTTATTTTGTACAAAGCTGTTATAGCTTAAAATATTATGTATGTAGGTATCTATGGTTTTGACTCCTATAATTATATTTAACTAGCATAGGAACACTAGAGGACACTTTGTCTTTGACAAATATCAAGCAATTTAAATTAAAGAATTTTAATTAATTTTATTATAAACATCTAAATTTATCTTTTGATAGCATAATACAAAATAGCCATTATCCATTATTAGTATAAGCAATGCCAAATTTTTCTTCTTCAGGTGTGATAAAAGTTGTGAATAAAAAAGAGCATGTTTTGTCCTACTATTGTTATTTTAAGCTGGAATCAATTTCTGACATATTTTAAGAATCATAAATCAGGTGATTTTCTTAATACAGGTATATATCATAAAAACTGAAAGTATTTAGGTGAGAAAATTTTATTTAAAATAAATAAATATCTTACTTTAATAAGTAGAAGGAATAAACAAGTAAACATCTGACCTCTTCAGGCAATTATGGTGACATTGGAAGCCCAACTACTACAGTTACAAAAATGAAATTGTTGCTAAGCAACAAGTTGTCTGTAATCTTAGGAGTCTTTGTGTCTGAGAAAAATTGAGGCAAAGAAAAGTTTGGGAAGCTAATGAGGAAGAAATGGCTTCAGTGGAAATCGATCAATAGTGCACCTGACCAGAAAATCAACTATTAATGGGAACAGGGGAAGAAAGGCTACTTAGAGCTACTTTAGAGTAGATTTATTATCACCAGGTGTGTTTAATTGTCTGCACTCCAATTCTCTATTATCCTTTTGTCTTGTGTGTGTAGCAATGCTTTCTTATGTTGAAGTTCAATAACACAAAGCAGCATTTTTCCACAGTGGCTTTAACAATAACCCTAAGCAATGTTTTGATCACTTCATTTTCTGTATCATTTAAGAATTCAATAAGCTGTAATTGGTCTACTTTCATGGCATGATTATGTGAATGACAATAAACCATGGGCTGAACTTACCTCTGCTGCCTGCAAGAGTGTATATCTGACTTGGCCATTCCAGATAATCATCCCAGGAGACTTCTTCATCCAAGAGTTTCAGAGCCAAAAAAAAAAAAAAAAAGAGTTTCAGAGTCTAGACACACTTCCTCCAACAAGGCCACACCTATTAATCCTTCTAATTCTATCAAACAATTCCACTCCTCTCCCCAATGAGCAGCATTCACATATATGAGACTCTGGAGGCCATTTTTACTGGAACAGTCAGATTTCCCTGCCTGGCCTCCATAGGACTGCAGTTATATCATAATACAAAAAAACTGCACTCAATTCTACCTCAAAAGTGCCCATAGTCCAGTGTTTCTCAGCCTTCCCAATGCTGAATCCTTTAATATATTTCCTCATGTTGTGGTGACCCCCAACAATAAAATGGTTATGTTGTTACTTCATAGCTGTAATTTTGCTACTGTTATGAATCATAATGTAAATTGCTGATTATTTGATGAAACCCACAGATTGAAAACCACTGTCATAATCTGTCAGAATCTTAACATTGTTTAAAAGTTCAATGTCTCTTCTGAGACTCATGATAATCTTATAACTGTAACCCCTGTAAAATCAAAATCTAAAAGCAGCTGACATACTTTCAACATACACAATAGCAGAGAATATATATTATCATTCCAAAAGCAAGGAAAGAGATCAGAATGAGGAAATACTGGACCAAAGCAAAACCAAAACTCAGCAGGTCAAACTCCAAATTCTTCAACTCCATATTGTGGAGGTCCACAAAGTTTTCCTAGTGAAATCTGAGCTTGCTTTACCCAGCAGGTCTGCATTAGAGGATTGTTTGACCATGTGCATGGTTACTAGGTGTTGGAAAGGTCTGCACTGGGCTGAGATAGGGGGCAGTCTTTGCTCCACCCCTTGTCATTCCTATAAATAGCCCGTTAGAAGAGACAGAAGGGACTGGTGGATAAGGATGTCTGATGTCAAAGAGCTCCGTAGATTTCCAACTCCTTTCAGCTTTGTTGACTAAAACACAAGTTTTTTTCCTGGGCTGATCCCATTCCTGGTCTGCAGCTTTACTTGGCAGGTATCCCCTGACTCTGGTATCTCCAGAATATTGGGCTCTCCAACAAAATCCAGTCTTCACCTTCACAGCTTCACACAACACCTTTTTTGGACCTCCAGAAACACCCCTGACATATACATGGCCTCAGTGGCTTTTTGTTTTTTAGCCAGGGAAGAAGATTCCACACACCCCCTTTTTTTTAAGTCTTGACTCTAAAGCCAAAATCACTCGGCTGAAGCTGCCAAGTTCTGCTGAGTGCTGGGGCTGGAACTTATACCCTGGTTCAAATACAATTGTATCAGTGTTCTTCTTTTGATGGTTTCCCTCTCTTAGAAGTCAGAAGAGGCAAATATTCTAAATGGAAAGCTATAGGAAAAGTGTAAAGCAGGGCCTCTTATTCTGTGATTATAAATGAGATATGGTCAAATTGCAGTAGCCACATGCTCAAGTAACTGCAGGCAGAAACATCAGACAAGTACACACATTAGGATTTGTTAACATTTTTGCATGATAATTTGGTGTGCAAAGGTGGCTCATAGGCCAATGGCCAAGTAAGGATAGCAATCTTAAGGAAACAAGATATTTAAAGGAACAGGAAGATTTCTCCAGGTGTATAGCACATCTCCCTAAGGCACCTACATGGAAGCTTAGGCTAGGTTTCTTGGTTACTGAAGAAAATTATAACTTTTGTAGACTGCAAGACTGTATATACAAGGGATATGTAAAAAGAACCTAGCCTGGTGATTGTGGTGCATGACTTTAATCTCAGCACTCAAGAGGCAGTGGCAGGTAGATCTTTGTGAGTTCCAGGCCAGCCTGGTCTACAGGGCTAGTTCCAGGGCAGCCAGGGATATGCAGAAAAACACTGTCTCAAAAAACTTAAAAAAAAAAAGGAACCTAGAATTTGGATGGTGGCATAAGTAAAAGTTCATGCATAGGAACCATTTGAATTAGAAGTTAGTAGCACACAGAATCAAAATGAAACTGCAAAGGAAATATTGAAGATATTGGCTTTTCTGTAATCTCATACATATTGTAATCCATACCTTGGGGTGATGTCTCCAAACGTGCACTTGTATAGATAGATCACGTGTCGAATATAAGGCAGATTTGACTTCCCAGGGAGCTTGCAGTATTGTAGTGTACCTGTCGCATATGACACTATAGCTGCTTTATTTTTTTTCACTTATGTATGTTTAATCTTGACATTGTAAGATGGCAGCATGCTCATGGTGTAAAAGCCAAAGTTAACCTGTGAGCTCCACTTGCCCAAGGACAAAATGACTTTCTGGAATGCTGGGAGCTGTAGTTCTTGAGAAATAACAAGCCACATGGTTTCACTCTGTGAAAAACGTTTGTTTGACCCATGTGCACCAGGCATGCTTGATCACATGTGGGAGGGAAGTACATAGACAGGAAATATATCAGGACGTGTGCTTGCTCCTGATTGGACCTGATGGGAAGTACAATGAATTGTGGGGTTTGCCTTTGTAAGCCTCTACAAAATGTGACTCAATACCATTCCCTGGGAACCCTGGGGAGGACTTGGACAGAATCTATTTTGCTGGCTAGTTTTTAACTAAAAGTTGCTTCAAATTTGGCTCAAAATTACAGAACGTTGTTTTTTGTTTTTTTTTTTTGTTTTGTTTTGTTTTTTCTCTCTCTCTCTCTAATCTCAGGATTAACATTTGGAATCCCTCAGTAAGATAGACCTTCCACTGGACCCTTAATGACCTTCAAGGGTCTGAGTGCCTTGGAAGTGTGCACTTTGAAGACTCCAGGCATGCCTTCAGTCCTTTGTACCCTGCAGTGAATGACCATGCTTGAAAAAGGAGATAGCAAACCTTATTTTATGGTGGCCTCCTTCTGGTAAGTCACAGAAGCCTTTTTTTTTTTTTTTTTTTTTTTTCAATCTTACTGTGATATTTTGCTGCCTGCTTTCTGTATTCTGGTTCTGTGGTACCCCAATCAAGGAATGGGGAGGATCTGACAAAGTCTATATACCCTCGTTCAGAGCAAAGGGAGACATCCCAAAGCCCCCTGATTATTTTTAGTTTTTTGGGGAGTTCAGCCAAAGCCATCACTTTTTCTCTTCTGACCTGGCTCGGCACCCATCAACAGAGTTTCAGCGTCAAGGCTTCACAATAGAGCTGAGGAACCACAGGGGCATTCCACAATACTGGGGGCAAGCTGAGGTGTGGAGAGGCACAATGTGGGTCCGGGAGCCAAGGAGAACTTGGAGAGAGGCCCAGCGTCGAATGGGTTTCTAATATGGGTTTTGCAGGGAGGCTGTAGAGCAGCCCTCTGTTAATTAAAAGAAATCCTCTTGGTCAGACTGGTGGGCCTCTAAATGACTCCAATTGTTAAATGTCCTCTTAGGGTTTCTATTGTGATTTTTGACTCTGTGTCTTGTCTCTGCACCTATCTTTCTGTCTTCCGGCGACTGAATGGATGAATAAGACTGATAAGATGGAGCCCTGCTCCAAAGGTCACTCCAGAAATGGAGGAGTTCTGGGGGCATGAGGTTCGGGGGACCAGGCTTGGGTCCTAATGGGAAGCTTTGAAGAAAAGCCCAGAGCCTCTGGCAGAAGCCAGCAGGTGGGCCCCACTTTGGCGGGCCACCCTTTGGCTGGCCCCAGTACAGCACCACTGCACAGCTGGGCCTCCCACTTGAGCACCATGCCCTGTAACCTCTTACTATGGCAACTCATTAGGTAGCTCAATTGCTGTTCTTACAATCTCAGACTGTATCAGAAGGCTCTATTGTCATACCACTGTGAATTACAACACTAGAGGAGGTAAGAAAAAGTTTAATCTCTTTTGTATGTATGAATATATGTTGTGTTCTGACTAGTCTCCCTTGAATGTATGAGCTTACTATGTAATTTTGCTTTTTCTCCTGATGCTAGCCACTGGGATCAAAATTTATCTCTGAGCTTTCTGGCCATTGAAACTAAGGTAATAGGGATTCAAATGTCATTTGGGTATGGATAATATTGAAGTTGTTTTATGCTATTCTACTATCCTGAAAAGCTAGCTCTGAAGCTGTGTTATGCTTCTCCCTTTCACCCACTCAGGCATGCTTTCAAAGTCTGTATGTCCAGGGTCAAGAGCTGAGATAGGGAGAAAAGAGCAAAGCAGAACAGGGATTATTAGTTTCATTTAATTGCCTAAAAACTATTATATGAACTTTCTATATCTCGAGGTTTTAAAGTTTATTGAATATGGTTAAAAATCTTTAATATCCATCACAAAAAAAGTTAACTCAAAATTTATAACAAGGAGTTGATAGTTAAAAATATGCATAGATAATCTTAAAGAATTATGTGGCATGATTCCACTTGGAGATGTACGCAACTTGTGGCCCGCCACATCCTTAGACAGCTATGTGACTGGTAGCCATTTTTGCTAGGGTTAGATAAAATGAATGTCATGTGACTTCACCACCCTCTTCATTAAGGGCAACCACGTGATGTATAGCAAGCCATGAGTCAATAACAGGTCTCCAAGATACTATGAAATGAGATGGATTTTTGTATGATAGTTCCCATTCTGTTCAAAACAAGGTTTATGAAGGTAGGACTTAAAACAATGCTTGTTTGAGAAGGTATTAAAACGGCACCTGCATGCGTTCATATACAAAAATATAGCTTGTTGGCAACCAAACTTTGTAACAAGACATGAAAGGATCATGGAGAATGATTAACACTGGGAAATATATGGCATGAGACTCTAACTGTAACTTGAATTTTAAAAGGTCTTATTAATAAAAAAAATCCAGAGTCAGATATTGGGTAATTTCTGAAAGATCAGAGAAACAGAGCAAGCCATAGTCAACCTCACCCCACCAACTCCTCAGCTGATCTTGTTTCCTCAGACTGAAAGCCTCTGAGTCCTCATCTGAATGGATCTCAGCTGAACTGGTTAAAAGCCTGTAGTTCCTGGTCCTCATGCCTTAAGAGCATGAGTTCCAGTTTCCTCATGCCTTTATATAAGGCATGCTTTATGCTTCCTGCCATCACTTCCTGGAATTATAAGCATATGTCCTTCCCAAGCAAAACATGAAATCTCAAGTCCTGGGATTAGTGTGTGCCACCACTGGCTCTGTTTCCAGTGTGGCCTTGAACTCATAGAGATCCAGATGGATCTCTGCCTCCCGAGTGATAGGATTAAAGGCATGTGCCATCACTGTCTAGCCTCTATGTCTGATCTAATAGCTGTTCTGTTCTCTGAAATAGATAAGTTTTATTAGGGTACATAATATATTGGGGGACACAATATATCACCATTCCTATCAGTTTTGGAGATGACAACACCATGTGGTAGCCATCAAAACAAACAAACAAGCAAACAAACCAAAAAACAAACAAACAAACAAACAAACACAAACACCAGCTACAATGAATAGCTATCTATAAGGCAGGCTATGTATGCTGTTGAGTGGTGGGGGTAGGGGTGGGGGGATGGGAAAAGAGGTGACATAAGGCCCAGAGAATCCTAAATATTGAGCATTGAATTGTTTGTATTGTTGGAACTTGGTTTTGCCTAGTGCAGATTATGGTTGTACTCTGTAACTTCACTCTTGAAATAAAAAGGGTACTTTTTTTTATAATATTGAAGGAGCACACAGTTGAGAGCTTTTTAACTGCTTTAAAAGGAAACTGGAGTTTTTACAGAAAATTTAAATGTAAAATGGATATTTTAAAAAGTATTTAAATTTATAAGGCTATATGACATTTTATATTTGTAAGTGTCTTTGTTTAGGGTTTTATTTCTGTGAAGAGATACCATGACCACAGCAAATATTATAAAAGAAAACATTTAATTGGGGCTGGCTTAGAGTTTCAGATGTTTAGTCCATTATCATGATGAAAAGTATGGCAGCATACAAGTAGACATGGTGCTAGAGAAGGAATTGAGTTTTCTACATCTTGATCCACATGCAACAAGAGACTGTGTATCACACTAGGCATAGCTTGAGCCTGAGACCTTGTAGTGACCTCCACAGTGACACACTTCCTCCAACAAGTCCACACCTACTCCACGAAGGCCACACCTCCTAATAGTGCCACTCCCTACAGGCCAAGTATTCAAACACAAGTGGTGGTGTTTGCTTTTATTCTTTGACTCTTTTGGGGGGCCTACCACCCAGCTCCCAAATAAATACAGAGGCTTATTCTTAATTATTAATGCTTGGCCTTAGATTGGCTTATTTCTAGTTAGCTTTTAGTATCTTAAATTGTGCCATCTATCTTTTGCCTCTGGGCTTTCCCCATTCTCTAACTTCTGTAAATCTTACTCTAACTCCATGGCTTGCTGTGTAGCTGGGTAGTTGGCCCCTGGAGTCCTCCTCCTTCTCTGGCTACTACTTCCATTCACTCCTCCATCTCTTTTCTTCTCCTCCTCCTCCCAGATTTCTCCGCCCATTTATTCTCTTGCCTGCCAGCCCCACCTATCCTTTCTCCTGCCTTGCAATTGTCCATTCAGTTCTTTATTAGAACACCAGGTGTTTTAGACAAGCAAAGTATCACAGCTTCACAGAGTTAAACAATGCAACAAAAACAAAAGGAGCACACCTTAAAATAATATTCCACAACACATGAGTCTGTGGGGGCCATTCCTATTCAAACACTATAGTAAGATATTTTATTTTGATGTCTTTATTAACAACATATAATCTTAATAAACAGATAATTAAAGGGTAAAAATAAGGTTTACCGCTATAATCACCAAACACTGGAGCCTGGGCTATTCCTATCTTATGATGCAGTAAGGCAGTGACATAAGCAATCTGGCAAAGGGTCTCTCCTTACTTAAAGTCTATTCAGACTAACAGAGACTGATTTAAGAATGAATGTCTAAGCTCCTTGTTTTGCTAACATTGCTAAGATATAGCTACTTTGAAACTGAGTCATACAAGAAACTGTGATATTCTATAATGGTGCACTACATATACTCATGTTTTAAAATTTTTCTTTTGGTACTAAAAGAGCTTCAATTCAGAAATTAGAGGCTCTTTCAGAACTATACTTATAGTTATGCTAAGTATTAATGTAATTAATTACAAGAAAAAGTTTTATTTAGCCTCCTATATGTTTTCAAGATATAGCATAAAACAAGTAACTCAAAACAAAGTTTGTTTAGCTCAGACATATTTAATAGATTATGATCCTCCAATTTGTCTGAGATCTGCAGGATATGGCTTTTAAAATATAATGCAAAAAAAACAAACAAACTCGGAGATCCACCCAGCTCCTAACAGGGACCCCAAGGTTTCCAAGAAGATGATGGGGTATCATGGTAACTCCACCTAGATTGTAGTAACTCTAACCACTGGGAAAGACTGCCCCAACGCCTCACCTGCTGCCAGGACCCAGCCCAAATTATGGAGAAGCAGGATGCTTAAGAGTTGATTGCCCCACTTTGCCTAGACAAAGTAAGATCAGTCCCCGATTTTCCTCATCCGCAGGAAGGCCTCTCATCTTCTTGGCCTGATGTACAGGGACTGATGCTGCCCTGGTACCTCTGACCCCAAAGCAAACCCTAAGAGATTGGAGTAGTCTTGAATGACTGCCTTGGTAATGGAACAGTCTTTGTTGTTTTAATTGACACATAGGCCATTTGGATTATACTTCCTGCTATAAGTTATCCTTATCAGATCCCCGATGGTAGTGGTGAGCAGGCTAACTCCAGCTTTGTCACCTAAATTTTGTTAGCAAGCACCTTCCCCCCAAGGCTGCAGCCACCTTCTTAGTTCATCTAGAGCTACTAGGTCTCTTGTTAAGAAACGAGAGACAGGTTTGCCTTGCTAACAGGTCTCCTATTAAAGGACAAACAGATTCCAGGTCTTACTTTTCACTAAAGGAACATGCCTTGCAATGGCTTCTCTCAATAATAACTACTCATGTCTCTGATACATGATTAGATGGAAAGAAAAGAACGCTTAAAGTTTATATAAGTTTTAAAGGTCTAAAAAGTGATTTAAGATACATGAAAAATAAGAGATGTTTCAGATTTTCTCTCCCTTCTGTGCTATTGTTATACTAAGATTTCAAAGAGTCAGAGCTTTAACATTGGTCAATGAAGTTCTGATAAGCTGAAGGAGCACTGACTATTTTTTAATTCAGTCATAAACTCAAGATTTTAAATTTCCTTTGCTCGTCTCCTAAGTATAGCTTTAAAGGTGCTTCTCATTGGGCTGAAAAACATTTCTGTCCAATCTATAAATCCAGCTCTCTGACAAGGGAAAGATATTCATGCTTTTAACCCCAAGCTATATCTCTTGCTAGGACTCAAAGTATGAACCTACTCCAGCTTTTCTATAATGTTGTGCTGTGGGATGGTCTGTATGTCAAGTGTGTTGCTGATTGGTCAGTAAATAAATCACTGATTGGCCATTGGCTAGGCAGGAAGTATAGGCGGGACAAGGAAAAGAATTCTGGGAAGTGGAAGGCTGAGTCAGGGGGACACTGCCAGCCGCCATCAGGACAAGGAAGATGTAAGGTACCAGTAAGCCATGAGCCATGTGGCAAAGTAAAGATTAATAGAAATGGGCTAAATATAAGAGTAAGAGCTAGACAATAACAGGCCTGAGCTAATGGCCAAGCAGTTTAAATAATGTAAGAGTCTGTGTGTTTATTTTATAAGTGGGCTCTGGAACTGGCGGGACTTGGTGGCGGGAGCTGGAGAGAAATTCTCCAGCAACAAATGGCGTCCAACGTGGTGGCAAGAGTTTCCACCTAAAAACTGAGAAAAAAGATTCTAAAACGGAGCTAAAAACAGTTCCTAATTGTCTCTCTCAAATGAGCAGCAGCTGCCGGTTTGAGCTACTGGCGGGTTCCTGGCGTGCATGCTCGACCTGCAGTATGGCGGGAATAAGGCCTCTGCAAGTGGCACATTAAGCTGCGTGGTAGATTTAGCCTTTGCAGGTACAAAACAAAAAAAGAGGTTTTTGGGCTACACGCTGCTTGGATAAAAGCATAGACCCACGATAGCTCCCAGAGCTGGCGGTAAACGTAGCCATGTTGGGAAGCTGAGGTGGGCGGAGCCAGCAGCCACAGCTGCTGCAGTTTAAGGCAAAAGATTCACAATAAGACAGATTCAGATGTAATAGTTTACAATATGTGTAAAAGATACGTAGGCTTGAAAGAGACAAAAAAGGTGATATATAGAGTTATAGAAACAAGTACATAGTTTTAAAAAATAAAGTCATTAAGGAGACAGTAAAGGTAGTATAAAAAATAAGCCACGTAAAAATGGATATTACACAGAGAATCTGGATTGTGTTGTCTTTGGGATTCTTAACTGCAGAGAAATATTTTATTGTAAAGGAAGCTGAGTTAAACCAATATGTATATTTTAAAGATATCTTGACTTCAAAATTTGGATATAAGGATATGTTACTTTGGAAAGGAGTCTCTGCTCTTGTTTCCACAGAAAGCCAGAGACTATGGATTTGTTCCAGATTAAGATACATCAGGTTTGACCAGCCAAGACCCCCTGAAAGGTCTCCAATGACACCATGGCCCAGATGATTCAACATCCAGAATGGTTTCAAGTCAACTGGCTCAGACGATACAGCCTCACGGACTACTCCATGATCCTAAAATTTTCTTTCTGTCTCCAGAAGATACAGCGCCCCCCTCCAGCAGGAAGTAGTAAGAGAAGCTACGCCCAAATTCCCAAATATACCAAGCTGGCTTTAGAGATGGAATTGGCTCACTCCCCCTCTAAACCCAGACATATTGCTCAAAAAAAAAAAAAATGGTTAAGAGATTCTTGTGTCCCAAATCAGAAGAGCCCTCTGGTGTGGGACAGAGAAAAAACAATATTTTTATTTAAATCAGGTTGATTATAAATACAATCTCTTTCTAAAACAAAAAAGGGGATAGTTTAGATATGATAGGATGAAAGGGTAGATTAATGAACCTACTTTTAAAGAGTAACAACTTGTTTAAAATGTTTTACATCGCTATAGATTTTAGTTTATTGATACAAGTTTAAACTTAATTTTGTTATACTGTATATATATATTTCTATTCTTGTTTGAGGTATTATGTTTATGTAACTCATTTAAAATTGTAATGGATAATTAAAAAATAGATTAATAATTAGTCATCTATGATAATCATATTTGTAGCCATGTTAGTTAAGTCTTCTAGGTATACATAGTTATATTTCAGATAGATAGGTAGTCTTCAAACACTTCAAAGACCTACAGAATATGGCATTTAAAATGTTTTAAAAATTTAGACTTTCTGGACAGTGAGACATGTCTGCTCCTGACAGCACCGATTTACTTCAGAGAGGAGGATGGGCATCGAAGACACTCCATATGGAGTTTATCTTCACCTTGACAAAAATAGCCATTTGGGCAAGAAACTGTTCTTGCCTGGACTGCCTGATCAACTGGACATGCAGGACCCATACAAAGGTGACCACTGAACTTTGCTTGACAAAATGGTCCTTCAGGTTCCTGCTTTGCAGAGAAAACTGCCAGACATTCTACAGGACACAGAGAAAAGTGAATAAGAGACTCTAGGCCTGTGGGCTGAAGACAGATGCCCCAACTTTACAAGAGAACTTTGAATGACTGTCCAGGCTGCCAGCTGTCTCTGTCTACCCTACAAGACTCCTAAAAGTTGCTTATATCCTTCTCCATTTCTCAGGTAGTAGTATATCCTTCTGAGGTCTTTGATGTGGTTAAAGACTAGATACTTACAATTTTCCTTAGTTATAATAAAAGATAAGTTAGATATAAAACCTTAAACTTACAAATATAAGATAGATAGGATATCTTCTTTAATATTGTAACTGTAATTCTTGCTTGATAATTGTTTTGTTATATGTAATTTTACTATGTTAAAGTTAAAACCTTCCTTTTTAAGAAAAGAAAAGGGGAAGTGCTGTGGGATGGTCTGTATGTCAAGTGTGTTGCTGATTGGTCAGTAAATAAATCACTGATTGGCCATTGGCTAGGCAGGAAGTATAGGCGGGACAAGGAAAAGAATTCTGGGAAGTGGAAGGCTGAGTCAGGGGGACACTGCCAGCCGCCATCAGGACAAGGAAGATGTAAGGTACCAGTAAGCCATGAGCCATGTGGCAAAGTAAAGATTAATAGAAATGGGCTAAATATAAGAGTAAGAGCTAGACAATAACAGGCCTGAGCTAATGGCCAAGCAGTTTAAATAATGTAAGAGTCTGTGTGTTTATTTTATAAGTGGGCTCTGGAACTGGCGGGACTTGGTGGCGGGAGCTGGAGAGAAATTCTCCAGCAACAATGTTGATTTCAGTGCAGATTAATGCTAATATATCTAAAACTTTTATATCTTTTTTTGTAAATTAAAAAAAGTGTAAGTCTCAGAGAATAAATAAGTCATAAGACTTGGATCCACTCATCACAGGTCAAATGGACTCCCCATATGTACAGCCTAAGTTTTCCCACTTGTCTATTTCTGAGGGTGGGATCTCTTTCCTGGTCTTTGAACTCCTCCCTTCCCTCAATTTTTAGTACTATGGGCCTGAAGGTTCCAAGTGTGAGATTTTCCTTTAAGTTCCTAAACTTTACTTCAATTCCTAGTCTATACCTGGCTTGGTAGATTTCTATTTGGCTGACAGACACCATTCAGGAATCAGCTATGGCCTACAAACTGCTGAGCTGTGGACTTGCCAAAAGCTAATGTGGACCAGTACAGCCCATATGATTGCTCCCTGTATCTTCAGCTGGGTTGGCTCACCAGATGCTTCTCAAGAATGCCCCATTGCCCAGGCTTTGACTAGCCTCCCAGGCTTTGACTAGCCTTCCAGCATTCGTGCACCCTAACAACAACATCCTACCTTCATCTAGAAGTAGTTACAAAAGAAAATACCCTGTCTCTTGTTCCCCAGAAGGCTGAAATGCTAAGTCAAAGAGAAACTCTCTGGCATAAGAGATAAAATGGCTACCTATAGTACCAAGTGACATAACAGGAAAATGGAACCAGATTTATCAACAGGTAGATTCATTAACTGAAATAGTTCTACAGTACAATAGAGCCTGCTTTATGGAGAACAAGGAGATATTATATGGCTTTAAGAGAAAATTATTTTTATATACAAACCATTTAGGATTATAATCTAGCTATGGTCAAGAAAAAGAAAGAAAGAGAGAAAGAAAGAGAGAGAGAAAAGTTTCAAAAAGGGAACCTGAGATGAAATAAATAAATGACTGGTGCCCATTTTCAGGCTCCTTCTAGATAGTAACTCTGATGGCAACCATCATTGGGCCTTTGCCCCTTCTGCCTTTGCTAATTACTGTTGGCTCTTGCATTATTAATGCCTTAACTATATGATAATTCTTTTCTGGGTACAGTCAAGCATCAGGTTATTAGATCTAATATAAATAGATACCCATCTCAGAGTCAAGGATTTAACTCAGAATGCAACTCAAGGATGGAATAAAAGAATCAAAATAAACCTGTCAACGGCTTCATTTTTTCCACTTATGTCTGTTTAATCTTGACATTGTGAGACGGCAGCATGCTCACTGTCTAAGAGCCAAAACTAACCTGTAAGCCTGACTTGTCCAAGGGCAAGATAACTTCCTGGAGTGCTGGGAGTCATGGTTCTTGGGAAATAAAAAGCCACATGTTTTTACTCTTCTAAACAAGTTTATTTGATACATCTGCACCAGATATGCTTGATAACATCAGAGCAGGAGGCATGTAGGCAGAAAATATGTCAGGATGCATGCTTGCTCGCGGTTGAACCTGATGGAAAATGTCTTTTTTAAGCCTCTGCAAAATGTGACTCATGTCCATTCCCTGGAAACCTAGGGGTAGAACTGGCCAGAGTCCATCTTCCTAGTCAGTATTTAATTAAATCTTGCTTCAAATTTTGTTCAAAACTGTATTATTTGTCTTTCACAAATCTCAGGATTAAGAAATGCCACACAGAACAAGTTTTTTAAGGTACACTTTACTAAGACCCGCAATGTGTCCCCACCATACCTCTCTTTTGTATTTGCCCCAAAATTCTAACTCAAAATATATCAGGAAATATTTGTACATAAGTTTTTATTGTTGCATTATTCCCAATAGTTAAATTGAGAGACACTATTGTAATAATTTTTTGTAATAACTATCAAAATATTACATATAATTCACAATAAAGCTGAACCGAAGAATCATGAAGCAGAATGTTTACTAGATTTATGATAATTTGGAGTAACTTATCTCTCAATCACTTTTACATTTTTATTAAATATTTTATTTAATATTTATGCATGTATATAATTTGTTTAGATCCAATCAACCTCCCATTATCTCCCCTTCAATTCCTCTCCTAACATCTTTCCACTTTTCTCTGACATTTTTATTCTAAGATTAATACCACTGAGTCCCTTAGTGTTGCCTTTACGTACATACTGTTAGACTGCTTACTGGAGCATGGGTATCCTCATAAGTGACATGCCCAAAGAAAAGTTACTCTTCTCCCAGTACCCATCAATGTCAGTATCTTCTTGGATAGAAGAAAAACTCATGAAACCCTCACTATTTGTTCTGGACTTTAGGCTAGTTTAATCCTGTACAAGCCTATGCATTCAAGTCCCATATGCTGTGAATTCCCATGACAACAATTCTTCATGTCTGGCAAACACTTCTTAACCATGGACATAGACTTTGTGATTCTTACAATTTTCCCAACCTCATCTTCTGTAATAATCCCTAAGTCTTCCTTGTGGATAGGGTTTGTGGTACAAATGTTCCAATTAGAGCTCAGCACTTCCTTGCACGATTATGTTATTTATTTCTATATTAAATGCCATATATTGCAGACAAGTTTCTCTTATGAGAGTTGAGAGATACATTAATCTGCGGGATAAGGTAAGAACTTTAACTCAAATGGTGGTTATCTGCACACATTAAATCCCAGCACTCGTGAAGCATTGGCAGGCAGATCTTTGAGTTCGAGACCAGAATGGTCTATAGAGTGAATTCTAGGATAGCTAAGGCTACACAAAGAAAACCCGTGTCAAAAAAATAAACAAGCAAACGAATAAATAAACAGATAATAACTTTAGAGGTAGTGTATTTCATAGGTTCCCCCTACACCTATTACCTAGCCAGCCAAGGGTTATTGGAACAGTTAAGGATACAAGGTGTGGAATATATCTTATGGTGCTCTCTTTATATCTCATTTGAAAGTGGTTGGCTACTTTCATATTTTGTGCAACTGTTGCATTCATGGAAATATCTTGTCAGGACTGTCAATACTGAAGTTACCAGAACTCAAAGTTGAGTGAGATCTAAAGTTTTTTCTCCCCAGAATGCATAGAAACTCCTAGCCCTATGAAAACTAGACAGTAGGAATGAAGCTTCTAGGTTGGTGCAGATGTATTTAACAATGTCTGCTGACTAGGTATGTGATATCTTCAACAATAGGGTCTTACTACAAGTCCTGCATAGATAATCAAGAGCAATGATAATAGGCCATAATACCTTTGGGAGTTCTGTACTAACCCATTGACCAACAATTTGAAAAAGGATGACATACATGACACTGTGCTTTTCATTTGTAAGCTGATGGTGTCTTGAGAGGCATTGGCTCTAGGTAATTCCATTTGTTTGTCTATTTATTTATTCATTCATTCATTTGTTGGTCGCCAAATTTGAGGGTTCCTTATGACATTTCATGCAAGTATATAATATACTTTGAATTTTCTTTAATCACATTTATATGTGTGTATATGACATTCTTTTCTGTAGCTTCTTAATACAAAGTCTTTCTTTGAATCTACAGCTCAGTGTCTGTGGGCTAAACTGGCTGACCAGTGGGCATCAGTGATTGTCCTGTATGCACTGACCTCTTATTATTGATGTTGCAGTTGTGTATGACAATGACTAGCTTGTTTTTTGATGTTTTGTTTTGTTTTTCTGCTTCTTTTCAAAATGGATTATGGGGATCTAAACTCTGGTCTTCAAGCTTTTATAGCAATTGATAGTCCCCTACTAAAGCATAAATTTTTAATTTTTAATTATTATCTCTCTTTTTTTTTTTCTGGAGCTGAGAACCAAACCCAGGGCCTTGTGCTTGCTAGGCAAGCACTCTGCCACTGAGCTAAATCCCCAACCTATAATTATTATCTCAATATCACTAACCAAGTAAGTTTCTCTGAATGAATACAGCAGTGATTCATGAAAGTTTTAAAAAAAAACCAGAAATCTGAACAATACACATAAGACCAAATTACACATTAGAAAAAGCTAGGTAGGAATTAGGACATGCCCTGTTACCCCCTGCTCTGGTTTTCCCTGATTGAATGTGTTTAGTACCCTCAACTACACAGTAACCCATAAAGAACATCTTATAAGTTTATTCCATGTAAATCCTATGTCTATATGATTTCCTACTGTTATTTATTCAGATGATAAAATTGAGAATTAGAGACTTCAAGAGATTAATTTATATAGTAGCTGTTTTCTCATATGATAAATGAAAGAGCTAGAGTTTGGGGTATTCAAACTTTACAGTATTGTTCATATTGTGGAACTGTATATAGCAAAATATTAAAACCTTTGTCTCCTCAACTACATTGCAATTTTGTTGACTTCCTGATCTACACTTTTTACTCTAATTAGTTCTTCCTTAACCATTCCTACATATGAATGTTCATGTAAAATGTATTCCTGTCTACTTACTGAAATCATTACATGATCAGATATTATTTGTTATAATACTGTCACTCTAATGAAGACAAACCACTATGGACTAGAAGAATCTCTATCTTCCTTGAAATTAGATTCAACTTTAAATAAGCTATTTGCTAAACAAGTTAATATAATCAATATAATTGATTTGCTTTTGCTTTCTAACATATATGTATAATTTCATAATTGTGTGAAAAAAATTATATGTAGAAACAAAAGTGAGATTTGTTACCATCAAGACTATGACACTAATTTTTTTGTTTTTGTTTAATATTTGTTTGCTTTTATATTTATCAATTTTATATAAGAAGCAACCAAGTACAATAGTCTCCCACAACAATGCAACAATAGATTCTTTTTAAATATACTCTCCTTTCATCTATTATATCCTGACAGCAGTTTCTTCTCATGAGAAAGAGGCCATAGAATCCATTGACTGAGTATTATAGGGGCTCGCAGAGATCAGGGAGTCTTTAGGGGTCTGACCTTGGTCCTCTGCATATATGTTATGGCTGAGTAGCTTAGTGTTCTTGTGAATCTCCTAGCAGTTGGAGCAGGGACTGTAACTGACTCTTTTGACACTATGGGACCCTTTTCCTTCTGGTGAGTTGCCTCATCCAGTCTTGATTTGATAGTTTCTGTCTGGTCATATAGTAGCATATTATTCCATGTTTGGTTGATATCCCTGGGAGGCACCTGCTCTTTTCTGAGAGGAGATGGAGGAAGGGAAGATCTGGGGGAAAGGGGAGGTGTAGGGGAGAAACACTAGTTTGGGTAATAAAAACATAAAATATAGAGTTACTAAATCTGGAATTTATGATTAATTGTCCAATTTAAAATTATACAGACATATGATTCATATTAAAATCGGTAAATATGCATCCTTAAAATGCCAGCTCTGTTTCTTTTTTTTTCTCTATGTTGTTTTATTTGCAAGTTACCTCACATGAGTTTAGTCAAGATAATTCTATTCCTTCTTGGGACATAGATATAACACAGCATTACATTATGTTTTTTTTTTCAAATGAATCTAGGGGAGAGATTTTGGTCAGGGATTTCTTAAGGCATGATATTCCTTGCCTGTAAACCCAGCACTTGCAAGTGGATGCAGGAAGACAAGGAGTTCAAAACCAGACTCAACTACACAGCCAATACAGGGTCAGCATGATTATAGTTCTCTGTCTCAAGACAGGGAAGGGGTGGAGGAAAAAGAGAGTGTGTATGTGTGTGGTGGGGGGACACTCCAGTATACTGTCTGGTTCTTAGCCTAAAGACATTTGGATAATGATCACTTAAACTTATACCTTTATTTTTCAAATGGACCCTAACTTCCTGTTTCAGGAACTTTGGAATCTTCCATAATTTTACTTTCCTTCCCTCATTTCTTTCCTCTAATTCCTTATGCCTCAAATAGAACACATATTCTTTATATTATCCAGAATTATAGAATTATTTACTCTTTTCAGTTCTCTTAATCATGTAGTTATGTGACCATGTAACACATTTTCTCATTAATGAAGAAATTAGGAACTTCTTTTGTTTCTGGTTTTTTTTTTTGAGAAGAGTCTCTCTGCCTGGCTCTGGCTGTCCTAGAACCTACTATGTAGACCAGGATGGCCCCCAACTCACAGAGATATACCTACCTCTGCCTCCTAAAGGCATGTGCTACCATGAATGGCAAAATTAAGAACTTCCAAAAAACCAATTCCTCTGTACAAAATGTTGTTTTCATTTTTCTTATATGATTAATGCATATGACCTTATTACACTATCACAGTTCACAGATTTCACAATAAAGCATTGTTTTTGTTCTTATCTCGCTGTGGGAATTACTAGGTAAACATGAAATTTATTGAAGATACAGTGGATCCATTTTGTTTTGCCTGCTCACGTAAAACAACATTCCACTGAATATGCTATCATTTTAAGACAAGTTTATAAGATGTAAATTTTAAGTATCAAAAATGATTAAATGTTTATAGTAATTTGTATTTTTTAAAGTAACTAGAAGTGTCACATCTTTTCTCAAAGATCTTTTTTCTCTTACCTAACATACTGAAAAGCAATATGTTTACTTTTATAAAGAAAAATTTTGATCTTGACTTAGATTAGTGAGAAAGAAAATAAGCACAACTGCTTTGATGATATATTGCTGTAATGCATCATCAGAGCACTGCTCATGTGATAAACTACAATATTAGTGTAATACATCATCAAGAGTGCTGTCACTCTAAAAAAGTATTAGTGTAATACATCAGCAGCCATCACCACTCACAACTACATCCAGCAGCATTTAAAGGATTGTATTTTGCTGCATGTACAGAGATGAAAGAATACCTTCTTAAACATAAACCTAATACCTTCTTAAACATAAACATAAATGACATATTTAAATTGTCTTGATAATCTTACGCTGTCTTCAACTTCCATTACATCTTTAGCCTTTCTGTTACTTGGTGTTTTATATTTATAAAATTATCCTGAGGTGTTAACATTTGGGAAACATGTAGTGTCTAATCTTCACTATTCCAGTTTTCACACTGATAGCTCACTGTTCTTTGACAAGAAGTTGCATGAAGGGCAATTAATAGGCACCAGATTGGCTTATCTATTAAACTGCCATTTTTTCATTTATATGTTTTAAATTTTTAAGAATTTCACACATAAGTACCTTGTTTACAACATTTCTACACTGTCTCTCGTCTTTCAACTCTTTCCATGTCCCTTAAAGTTCATGACATCTTTTTTAAAATTCTTTAATTATTATAGTCATGCGCACATATGTATCTGTGTATGTATATACATATATAGATAGATAGACATGTTTATGTATATATACTCTCTATGTCACACACACACACACACACACACACACACACACACACACACACACACACACCACTGAGCCCATTTAATTTTCCTTTTTTGTGTATGTGTTTGTGGCTTCCTAATTGGAACTGGAGACCCTATCAGTGGGGTCACTGTTAGTCTAAAGAAGTCTGATTCTCCCTTTCTCAGCTTTTCATCAGGGGATGAGGACTTGTGATATTTTACCTATTCATGTAAGACAGTCTTCTTCTAAAACAGCTTTTAGTATTGCATAATGATTCTCAGAAAACAAAACCAAAACATTTGAAAGTATTAGGCACACATCTTATGAAACTTAACACATATCATCAAAGACTCCCTATTGTGCCACACCACTCTTCTGTGAAGAACTTCTCATCTAATTACTTGGATGTGTCTTCTCTTGGAGAATTCAGTACCTATTTTCATTACTTCTAGTTTCTCTCTAGGGATGAAAATCTTTTTTATTATCATTATCTCATATTCCAAAAGACTTGCATTCTGATGTCTTCTTTCCAAACATCTTTAAAGGTTTTTTTTCTCTTTTCATATTAAAAATATCTGAATGTGAATGTGGATATCAGGGATTACATCTAGAACTAAGGGTGGAACTTGTACAGATTTGAATTTTTAACACAGTCTGCTGTATGCCATTTATCTTGTGTTTCCAGTAAGAGATAATAAAAGAAAGCTGTAAATGAACTTGTATTACCTATTAAGAATTTTTGGTAAATTTACACATATACAGTATGTTCTTTATTGAGATATATTATGCAGTTTTAACATTGAAATATACAAAGTTTCAGAATTTTCTTCAGAATGTCTTAGCATTACAGTTAATATATAACTATTTAGATGCATAAATAGGTATAAGTAAACAATAAACAATATACTAGCAGTAATTGAATATAAATTTCAAGTACATATGTGTTTTATTTTTCTACCTTTCTTCATATATAAAATTCTAAGTAGCTCAAAGAGATTTAAGGATTATATGAAAAGGTAAACCAATGTCCATATATAAATCCTAGGCCTAACAAAGGAAAGGTACAGGTATTTGAGAAAATGTAGTTATATTTGCAAAATCATGTGATAATGACTTAAATTAAGAATTGTTCTTTTTTTTTTTTTTTTGGTTTTTCGAGACAGGGTTTCTCTGTGTAGTTTTGCACCTTTCCTGGAACTCACTTGGTAGTCCAGGCTGGCCTCGAACTCACAGAGATCCACTTGGCTCTGCCTCCCGAGTGCTGGGATTAAAAGCGTGCGCCACCACCGCCCGGCAAGAATTGTTCTTTTTAACGGCAATAAACATTCTAATGGATTTTTCTTATTTTACAGATATAAATATCTCTTAATACTTTGAGGTAAAATGATATGTTTATAATTTATTTTATGTATCAGTATAATTTGGCATGTCAGTGATTAACAATTATATTTTAATTGATTATTTTTGCAATAGCTAACTTAAACAATTTTAATATTATGTGGTGTTTCATAATATTACTAATTATGTTCCAGATAATCAAAACCCATTAATTAATAAGGAAGAAAACTATAAGCTACTTTTCTCCAGACTAAATATAAGATTAAGAAAAATTTTCAGTTATTATTTATGCATTAATATCCAAATACTTATCCCTCCGTATCCATTTAAATGTGAAAAATAACATTTAAAACACATACTTTTTCATGTCTTCAAGTAAGAAAATTCAAGCTTTGAGAGGTTGAGTAAAAATAGGCTTAGAACATGGATCAACTGAATTAATTTCATGCCATCTCTCTGGAACTCACAGGGCTCAACTAGAATCTAGCTGGAAATGTTTTGTATTAGTACAGAATGAAAAGAAACATGAAAAGCTCTGATCTGAAAAGATTCCTATTACTCCTGCTTTCAAATTCATAGAAAACACTATGCAGTATAGGTAAGGATGCCTTTAAAGGGACTGGGATAATATCTCTTCTGATACAGAATGGCGTATCATCTAGGATATTAGGAAATTTGATGGAAACCCATTGCTGCATATCACATTTTGAATAAGCATTTGAATAAGAATTATCCATCACAAATATAACTACATGGCATTATAGGACAGTATGAAAAATTATGCCAATTATTCCTACATTGCTTTACTCTCTACTGATGTAAAAATTACTGTTTATAAATTATGACCTCAATTTTTATGTGTCATTTACATGTCATTATTTGAACTTTAAAAGGAAAAGACATATTTGGTTTTATCAAAATTTCACAGAGTAAAACCAATTGAATGTACCTTCCTCTGACTGAAACACTAGTTACATTTTTATGGTCCTATGAAATTCTTGTACTAAGAAATGCATGCTATTTTGAATAAACACTTTGATTGAATATAATAATTTTATATATTTTTATAGGCTGTTGAGTGAAATTTGGAATTCCAAAATTCAAGGATATTACACTTAATTAGTTGATTTATTTACATTTATTTAGGGATTTGGGAAATGGATTTTTTTTTAAGTTTCTACTTCTTTTCTTTATTTAAAAGTTTTTTTTTTTTCATTTTACTTACCAACCACAGTTTCCATGTCCTCCCCTCCTCCTGCTCGTCCCCCATCCATTCCTCAGAGAGTGTAAGTCCTCCCATGGGGAGTCAACAAATACTGGCATATCAAGTAGAGGCAGGACCAAGCTCCTCCTCCCTTTATCAGGGCTGAGCAAGGTATCCCTCCATAGGGAATGGGCTCCAAAAAGCCCGTTTATGCACTGGGGATAAATCCTGGTTCCACTGCCAGGGTCCCTACAAACTGCCTAAGCCCAACAGTCACCCCATTCAGAGGGTCTAGTTCAGTCCCATGCAGGTTCTCCAGCTGTCAGTCCAGAGTCAGTGAGTTCCCACTAGCTTGGGTCAGCTGTCTCTGTCGTTACCCTCATTATGATCTTGACTCCCCTTGCTCATATAATCCCTCCTCCCTCTCTTCAACTGAATTCCAGGAGCTTGGCCTACTGCTTGGCTGTGGATCTCTGCATCTGCTTCCATCAGTTACTGGATGTAGGGTCTATGATGACAATTAGGGTAGTCACCAATCAGATTATGGGGGAAGTTATAAAGACTAAAATCCATTGAGTATGTAGATTGAAAACAATGCATGTTATACTCATAGATCCATGCTTTATCTAGTCATCATCAGAGAAGCTTCTTCTGGCAACAGATGGGAATAGATGTCGAGACCCACAGCCAGAAATTATGCAGAGACTAAAGGGGTATTTCCATCAACTCCTTCCCCTCATAGCTCAGGGAATCTACTGGACGTGGAAGCAGAAGGAGTGTAAGAACTAGAGTGGATAGAGGACACCAGGCTAATAATACTCTCTGAATCAACTGAGCAAGGTGCATATGAACTCACAGAGACTTGAGCAGCAAGCACAAGGCTGACATGGGTCTGCACCATGTCATTTCTGTATATATTATAGCTTTTAGCTTAGTTTTTTTTTTTTTTAAATGGGACACTTGATAGAAAAAGTAGATCCCTAACTCTTGTGCCTGCTCCTATGACTCTTTTTCTTCTGTTGGATTGCCTTTCCCAAGCAACTTTGATATGTTGGTTTTTCCTTTCTCTTATTATATATTTTATTTTGTCATGTTTGGTTATTATCTCTTTGAGGCCCATTCTTTTCTAATGAGAGAGAGAAACAGAGTGGATCTAGAGGGGAGTTGAGGTAGGAGAAACTGAGAAAATCTATTTTCATAAAAAGAAAAAAATCCATGCATAACTCTAGATAAAATAGACCTTTTACAATTCAGTCTATTTGGAAGGCTACAAAAACTAATAATTGCCTTTTAAAATTATTTAGTTCAGAAATTTGTGATATAGACATTAATACACACACAGACTTATTATTTTCAATCTGTATATCAAAGAAGCTTAGATTCCAGGGAGAGAATATGATACATATCCATTCTTCAATGGCTAGCTTAAAGGAAAACACACAATGTGGTCACATGCAACTTTCAGGTAGTAAATGCTATGCCAAGTGTAAAGTGCTAGGGAGTAGATATGAGCAAGACTAAGGAAATCTTGCATCATATGTTTAGTATGTTGAGCAAGATGATATCTAAAAAGAAATTCAAAAGCACAACTAAAATTACTTCTATAAATTTAGAGGAATAGTTGGGTTTCCTATTTTAGTTAAAAAGAATAAGATGTATGAAACTGTCAACTTGAAAGACAAGTTATTCTTATGTTCAATAATCCTCTGTGGCTTGAGTGTTGATTGAGAAAATGGGGAATTGCATCACATAACTAATATTGTCCAGCTGTTCAATAGAAGGAGTATAAAAATGTTTAATTTTGGAAAGAGAGTGTCATTTATAAGTTAATATTATAATATTTTCCTTCTGCAACTGAAAATTTACCTAAAGAAACATGAGATATGCTAGGATAAAGACCTGATTAAAATGATATTTTTACTGCAATGAAAATTTAAAGTTTTTTTCTATTTAACAATTAAAGTGCTTTTATTTGAATTCCTAAATGCTTACTGAATTATTAGAAAAACATCTTTAAAATTGTTTTTAAGGCTGAGTGGTGGTAGCACATGCCTTTATTCTCAGCACTTGGGTGGCAGAGGCAGGCAGATCTCTGAGCTTGAAGTCAGCCTTATCTACAAAGTGAGTTCCAAGACAGACAGGACTACACAGAGAAACTCTGTCTTAAAGTACATACATACATACATACATACATACATACATACATACATACATATATTAATAAATATAAACAGAAGACAAAAGAAAGGAAGGGAGGGAGGGAGGGAAGGAGGAAAAAGGAAAGAACAGGGATCCCCCACACACCATGGAAGCAGTAGAGCTGTGCTGATCCTAAGACACCTGCATGAAGAAAGTCCAAGAACATATGGTAGAAATGGTCCAACAAAGATGACTCTGGGCAGACACATGGTAAGGTGTCCAGGCACACAGATCCAACAAAAGGCTTAAGGAGCTATGAAGGTAGGAATTAGGAGACAACACCAGCACAGGGCCTCCAGGCACAGAGAGTCATAGCAGAATGCAGGGCATACGGGAAGTACTGAGGAAGATGTTGTCTATCGGATAGGGACAGTTATTGCAAACAGTAGCAGATTATGTGAAGACAATGAGAGACTGATCACACTCTTCAGAATACTGTCACAGAGAGAAGACCAACACCTCAAACTATATAACTTAACCTTCTCAAAAACAATGCAAATACCTCTGTTGAAAGAAGAAAAGTTATTTGAATAAACATATGAAAGGAATAAAGAAAACCTCATCAAGCCAGCTCCAGATGTGCATGTCTTAACATAGAAACAATACAAAAAATCAAATCAATGTGTTTCCTTAACAAATGAATGAACCAAATTAGTCAAAAGGAGGACAAGGCCCAAATTAACAAAATTGTAACTAGAAAAAGAGATATTATCACAGATACCATTGAAATTCATAAAACCTTAAAGATATCAGTTTAAAAACCCATATTTCACTAAATATAAATATCTAAAAGAAAATGAATTTGTAGATGTATATGATGTACAAACTTGTAACAAAAAGAAATAACTTACACAGATCTGTAGCCATCAACAAGACTGAAGCTGTAATCAAACCTCATAATGTGAAAAAGTCTGCATCAATGCAGAATTCTATCAAAATATTTAAAAAAGTATAAAACCAATGAAACTCCAATTATTCAATGAAATTTAAATAAGGAAAACTTCTAAATACCTTTTTAAGAAAACAGTGTTACCATGATACCAAACAATAAAGATGCAACAAAATTGAAAATAACAGCTCCATCTCCTTTATGAACTTAGAAGCATATATTCCCATTAAAATACTCACAAACCAATGAAGTTCCCATCAAGAGTATCATTCAGTGTGACTGCACAGTTCTCATTCCAGAGAATCAGAGATGTTTCAACTTATATAAATTGGTAAATGTACTTTATCACATGAATGTATTCAAATATGAAAAACATTAGACATAGAAAATCCTTTTGATTAAATCCAGCATCCCATCAAGATAAAAGACAGAAAGAGGCTAGAGATGGAAAGAGCATACTGTGACAGAGCAAAGTCTGGGAAAGGGAGACTGAGTTTCTGCTAAGAATGTAGAACCTGTTAAGCCGTCAGTGTTCCAGTGGAAGACCTCACATCCAAGAATGAGTAAACAGCACAAATTGTACTTCATGTATGAAAACATTAAAAAGGACTCTAAGCTGGTTGGGAAGGAAGGGGGGCTATAGTTTGGAAGGCACTGAGGTATGAGATGAATATGATCAAACACATAAACATTTCAATGAACTAATAAAATGTTTTAAATGTCTGAAAATTTAGTCTTCACAGCATTTATAAATTTTCATATCTCAACAATTCATTCTAATTGTAATAGTATATATATATCCTTTTATAAAGAACAGAAAATTGCAAATTTTAAAAGCTTCTGTTGTAGAAGGATGCCATTGACTTAACATAGTGAGTGATCATATTAAAGATCTCCCTTCTTTCCCAAAATGGTCTCTAAATTTCAGAAGCATGGTAATAAAGCAGGAATGATTGATGATTTCTTGTAAAATAGGATAGTGTTGAAAGAAAAAAATTACTTCACTAGAAAACCTTCTGTTAGATATCCACAGTTTGACTTGCAACTAATAGTCTCCACTCTATTTAATATATGTTATTAAAATCTGTATAATTTTGCAAACTCTATTTGTGCAAAACCAATGTATATTGTTAAAGTATTTGATAGATTTATGACAAATGTTAAGTGAATTTGTGGTAGTATGAAGTATTCCATAAGAAAAGATGAACCTTGGAATGTATCGGCTGTTCTCAAGATATTCCCCACAGTGATATTGTAGATGGTGATGAGAGCTGGATGGTTATTTATAAAGAAAGAAGTGTTTAAGGATTTTCTTACATGTTGGAAACCTGCTAACTATGACCATTCTTCATTGATTTTCCATTTAAACAACAGGTGTTTTTTTTTTTTTCCCTAAATGGAAATAAAGAAAAAGAAAAGAAAAATAAAACAGCTCACCTGGATTGCAGTGCATGTAGTTTGGATATAACTTGTTTATCTTCTTTCACCTTTCCTATCAGAGACATCTATCAGATTATTGCATCTCTGGCCACAGTGATGGCTCCAAGATGTATACAGAGCATAATCTCAACTGGCAGTCCTCCATAAAAGGAGATTTATGGAATTATTGCTGAAGCTCTTTTCTCTAAGTCTACTCATGATAAATGTAGAAGAATCTTGACATTTCTGTGACTGTGTTACCAGAAACAATGTCAATAAAAGGAAATAGATTGTCAGAAGTGAAACAAAATCTTATGACTAGATAATACTCTGTGTCTTTGAATTCATTTCAGAAATTTAATTTATTTACATTATTGTATTGATGTAATATCAAAGTTTTATGTATACCATTATCATAATGCTTTTAAGAATAGATATTAGCAGGTTTAATTATGGGCTAAGTGGTATTATGGTAAAACTGGGAAACTAATCTTGGGTTTTTCTATGTATGGAGACAAGAAATTGATGAATTTTTTTCTTATTATTTGTCTTTGAACATTTTGAGTGCTATTTGGCAAGGAAGAATTTTGGCTCTACTTAAATATCAATTATGACTCAAGCTCATTTTTCTGCCTAAATGAAAATCTGTACTAAAGTAGTAAGATATCCAGGATAAACAATTAAAAATAGATAGGATCTCCAAATCAGATGAGAGAGGTCAACAATGAGGAGAATTTGTGAGGAGAGGTTTTCCGACTGAGTCTTTCAAACTGTAATGTTGTCAGATTCGTTTTTATAGGCTTAGTTTTTAATATATTTCTTATTTATTGCACATATTCATTATATGTAGTGTTGCGATTCATGTAATGGTTTCTTTCAAACTATGACTTTGCACACATTCACCACTTCTCACTCTTCCATTTGTTTCCCTGCTTCCTTTCTCGTTACTACTAGTCTCCTCTCTTTTGTTTGTCGGGAGTCTACTCTCTTTTCCTCAACAGAAAGAAGATGAGGTGAAAGTTTTTATGTATTTATTTTTATTATTGGTGAGGACATACTGCAAGTAGAATTTCCATGGGATATTATTCCTTTACTTGCAACAAATAACTTGTATGAATTTACCAGCGAATAGTAGCCGCATTTTTTTTGTTTATTTGTTGACTAAGTTGCTTAGTTAAGAAATATTTATCATTAGCTAATTGTGTCACTTATATAACTTAAGGTATTTCTGATTAATCAGTTTGGATAAAATCAAACGAACAAAACAAAATTCAAAGCACCACCAAGTTATAGCTTCATGAAGTGTACAGTCAGGGCTCTACTGATCAAATTCATAAAATGAGAATATGTAGGATATATCTAGTTATTTGCCTTTATTCCACACTGAAACTACCATCTACAAGACAAAAAAATGTGTTATATGATATTCTACACTCAGTATTTAATATGGCATTTGCAATATGAAAAATAGCTAATACATTTTTTTTCACTTAGGTTGAAGAAAACCACCTACTTTTGCCATTGAAAACTCTGTGTCCATCCTTATTCTTCACCAGAGTTTAGACGATTTGGGGAAGATGTTACACTTTCCCAAAATGTTATTCCTCAGAGATTCTTAACATTTTCTCTAATAATATCTAATCTTACCAGATTTTTTAAAACAATGATTACCTTTTTACTTTCTTGGCTATAGGAACATATTTTTATGTTAAGAATAATTGCTATCTGAACTCTTATTTCCATTCTGAGTTTTTAACACATTTTGGAGCTGTTAGTTTAAGGCTACCTTTCCTTTTCTGATCTAAACTAGAGACACTTTCTTTAATACAAAGATTAAGTTTGTGTTTGAAGTTTTGATTTGAAGGATGGGAGTTATATTACATTGTTGTCTTCTAGTTACAACTAGTTATTTTTTAATCTGTTGTAATTCTTATTTAATCAAATAGGGAAACACTAGTAAAATATTCCAGAGCCAATAAGAATTATTTATTCCTAATTAAGAAGCATCTTCAGAGAGATAAAGGGAAAAAATAACCCTTTTAAAATTTATTTATTACACTCTTATGTTTTCTATTTTAAAGATATACTGTTTGTTTCTTTGCAAGCTATTCTGAAAGCAAGACTTGTAATTCTCATCTTCATTGAAGCTTTTCTCCAGTCTCATAGTTCTTTAATGCCACTGAAGACCTCCTTGCCCTATCTACTGCTTGATCTCACTACATCATATCAACCAGATTTGTGGTTAAGAGATTGAATTTGTCATGAGTGGCCACATCTTTCAGCTGCTTTATTTCACTTTAAAATATCCATTCTTCATTTGTTTTGAGCTCTTTGCACAAAAGAGTTCCTATCATGTCCTTAATTGAAAGGTCAGGTCTGGACCATGGCTCATTTTCCATGTGCTGTGAGAAACCAGTGCTGAATGGTGCTGGCAGGATTGTAGTTTCATTAAATTTATGTCTTATATATTGCGCATTTGAAAATTTCTGTAATCTCACTAGTAATGACAAGGGCTGATCAGTATAGCTATTTAGTTTTAAGAGACCGAATCAAAGTCTGCCCATTCTGAATTTCCATTCACATCAGTTCTGCACCTCTCCTTTACTAGGTTATACATCACTAGCTCAGCATCTCCTTCAAGGAAGGGTGTTAGTGAAGCTCCTGCCTGCAAGATGGTTCAACTCAGCACCTTTCTGCAGAACACATTCTTCTCTAACCCTCAAACTCTAAGACATATCGAACTCCCCTTGATGTATCACCACTGTTCAGCTCATGTCTTATAACATATTGGCAATCATGAAACTTTTGCCTCTCTTTGCAGTCAATAAAGAGGTATAATCAAGGAGTTTAAGTGAAATATAATACATTTGAAATAGTACACATTCATGTCCTACCAACCTGAAACCTACACCTTGATAACAGTAGAAGACAAATTTGACAAACAGCAGATGACAAATTGCCCTTTTGTGATTCACAGCCTCGTATATAGAAAATGGAATGATTTGCAGGCACCGAGGATCAAAGAATAAATAGCCCAGTTGTCTCTGCTTCACAAAAGTGATGTCAGTAAGCTTCACACAAGGAAATCCCCAAAGAGGGTCAATGTTGTCCTAAGTCAACTAGAGAAAAGTGACAATTGACATGGATGATGCTTAGCCCAATTTTTCCTGGTCATCGAATGTTTGATGGCAAAGAGTTCAGTGCTTGCAACTGGCTCCAATTTGTCTTCTAACTAGGAATAGAAATGGGTTGGCCTTTTGAAAGCTTCACGTTCCTTCAGATGGTGGCAGCCTTTTCTCCTGAATTACCAAACTGTTCCACAGTCTTTGAAAGTTTCACATCCACGCATTTTAAAGAAGACAGAATCTATCTTTAGGTATCCAACGACTTAATTGATGATGTTAAATTGTGAAGAAAATATATAGTCAATGAGTGTATTCTTTGAGGTAACATTTGTATGGTGATATTTTATTTGTGCTGAAATGTGATTTTATTTGTATGTTAATAAATACAGTTCCTGGCGATCAGAGCTTAAAGCTAGCCATTTAGCAGAAGTCTGGCAGTGGTGGCACACGCCCTTAATCCAATCACATGGCAGGAAGAGTCTCTGTGTGGTCAAGGACACAGCCAAGCGGTGACACAAACTTTTAATCCCACTACCAACCATAGAGACCTAGAGGTCTGTATAGTCAGGCAGTGACGAGGAAGTCATGTGGTTGGGTTTAGAGCCAATGAGAAGGTAGAATAGAAAGTCAATAAAAAGACAGGTCACACAGGAGAAGGTCTCTCTCTCAGGGGAAGGACGGTAGCGAGTGATAAGCTAAAGGCTATTCGAAACTGCTCTGATCTTGGGCTTTTAACTCTGTATTTGGCTCCTCCGTGTTTCTTATTTAATAAGACCGTTTAGAATTTTGTCTACACATTTGAGATATCACAGCTGGTTGTACTTGTATATTTGTTCAACCTGTCTTCATATATTTGTTCAACTTGGTGGTGCCAGGTTGACATATGTGAAATACACCAAACAGCACATCTGTAGGACAGGCAGGCCTTAGGTGCTATTGTGTAGCTATTTCTTCCAAGTTGAAGCCTTCACATGGAGGAGGAGAAGGCATACTCAGAGTGTCAAACAAAACTGAAGTGGGGGAACTGAAACTCAGAATTGTCACAGGGGGGACCTAGGATTACACAAGCAGTGACAATCACAGGGACAGGAAGATTCTCTTAGCAGGCCTGCTGAACTGCAGAGATGCTGCAGGAGTCAGTTCTCCCACAAGCTAAGACAGGACTGTCTCTGAAGCATCAGACCTTGAGTCTCCAATGACACTACAAGTTACTGAACTAAGCTGACTTGGGTAGAGTCATTTATTTGGTTCTGTGTGGTTCGGATTTGGTGCCCTATCTCAGGTGAAAAGACATCTTGTTCACATTTTCCAAAAGGAAAAAAAATAACAGTTTAACAGTTGCAAATATGATCTTTAAAATTTGAATTAAAATGATAAGTTGTGAGATAAGAGATATCTAACTACAGACATAAACAAAATAAAGACCCATTCCTCTCCTCAGCTAAAATTTTCCAAGAACAGTATGTGTTTAAGTGTGTGTGCGCATACAACATGCAATAGCTTTTTAAAATTTTAAACCAGTGCATTTTTATCTTTATATAGTTATAATTCTTTCTAGATTAAAAAATACAATAAAACTTTTTAAATACTGTGTCTTGTTACTTTGAAACATCATCTGACACCACACTGGGTTGGGCCAAATTCAGATGAACAGAATGTGTGGAAAGAAAGTTGGAATGAAAGAGCTATTAGCATACCAGAATGTTACCAAAGTTTAATGAAATTCTGTGTTGTAATATATCTCAGAAGGTTAATCCAATACTTAACAGGCTGAGAAAGGTGGTGAATCCCCTGGAAGAGAACTACATCAAAGGCAATATAATTCCAGATTTATGGGCTTTTAAAGAATCACCAAGTAGGAATTCCTATCAGAAGAGTTTGGCAGGTTTATTCCCCTTTAGTGGGTTTTACTGTTTACCTGAGAACGAGAGCCATACTTTTCAGCTGCTGCTGTCTGTACTGAGGAAAGCAGAGCAATCTCTAAAGTCTCACAGTGACCACACATATTGGCAAAGAGACCACCTTGCGCTAAAATTCAGTTGACTGTAATTGATAGCACTACTGTTTGTCATTCACATGATGCATCCATCATGTTGGTGAAGGCCTGGTATTCCTCATACCATTTAAGTAGACAGTTTACAAGGTATACTTGGCTGGCCTGAGGCAAAAGTATGGTCTCATGCAAACAATAAAACATGGAAAAGGTGAAGTAACCTAAAACAATACATGGCTTGCATTTGGAAACTGCATGGAAGTGCATAATAGGGAGCATAGAATCTCTACCCTGTGTGAATATTGCATAACTTCGCTATTGCAAACCCTCATTTCAATGTCTGGAGAGTGGCTCTGTGAAAATTGAATATGCAAATAGATGAAGCAAATTAGAGCAACTCCCAGTAGTCTTTTTGGGATTTTATTCTCATTAAAGCCTGTTATATCAATAAATCTTAGGTTGCATAAGACAGGGCTATGTGATACAAATATTCTTTGCCAAAATGTTGGCTCCAAGTGCATGGAAGTTATATCTACAATATGTGTTATTATTATTGTTATTGTTGTTGTTGTTTAGTAGCATTATATGCAGTATTAAAATATGGTCATTTGTGTGAAATATAGTAATTAGCATAAATAATTTCACACACACAAACAGACACTCAAAGACAGAAAGAAATAGAATCTCTAAGGCATAAGTATTATTTGAAATTTGTACTGGTCCCTTAATAACATTTACTATGAAAGAATATTTCAAGTATTTGTAATCAGATTGGCAAGCATAGAGTGTCTACAATGTGCCAGACACTGTTCATGTGTTTCTTACTCTATCTTCATAGTACACATATAGGTCATCTTACAGGTTCATGTACAAAGAAGGGAAATGACTTACTAATATGTCTGACTTTTATGTAGGTCCAGTCATAGGTACTGTCCCCTGGATATGAACCTAGAATTTTTGTTCTAGGATGTGATTGACCACTATGCATTCTCTCGCTGGTAAATTGGCCACTGATAGAAAGAAATCACCCTTTGTCAAACAATATGACTCACCTGGCAGTACCTAGACACCATCTTGAGGAAAAATATATTATTAAAAACAAAGCTACCCCAGAAGTCTGAGATCAAGGAATTTCAATGGGATGGGGAGATTCAGTTTGGCTAGGCACAGACCCTGGGTGTGGGACAACCCAGAAAGGCAGTTCCAGAGATCAAGAAGGATGGATATTGATTGATAAACTGAAGCAGCCAGGCAACAGGAGGAGGAAGCTGGCTCAGCCTGGGAAGTGTATAAAGAAAGCTAATCCCACTCTCCTTGGACAGAAATAGAACTCATCAACTGATAATTAGCCTGCAGTTTGATATCTCTTTGCCTAAGGTGGAGTTAGTGAATTAAATTTTGGAGCCATTTCTTAGATGCTGGACATTGTAAACTGAGTGGCAACAAACATGTCTGAGCAAGTATTGGTGAAGAAGGAAGTTAAGTCCTGTGGGCAAATGCCAAGGAATGGTATCCCTAGATCAGTCATATGGTAGATTTGTTCTTACTTTTTGAGAATTCTCAACACTGATTTCTAGAGTGGCTGTGATAATTTGCAATCCCACCTCTAGTGAATGAGGATTCCCCTTTCTTTACATCCTCATTAGCATGTTTTGAGTTCTTTTGTTGATCTCAGCTATTTTGCCATGGATGAGATGAAGTCTAAAAATTATTTTAATTTGCATTTTTTCAACTGTTAATAATGTTAACTCTTTTTGAGATACTTCTTAGCCTTTTCTATTTCTTCTTGAAATAAAAAAGAACTGTTCGTTCATGTCTTAATGTTTTAATTGGATCATTTGTTTTCTTGATTCTGCTGTTACAGTTCTTTGTAATTATGCATATTAATTCTCTGTCAGGTATACAGCTGAGAAAGACTCCCTTCTACTCTGTGGGCTTCTTTTTCACTTGATTATTTCCTTAGCTTTACTTAAGCCTTTCAGTTTTATGAGGTCTGAGTTTTTAATTGCTGCCCTTGATTCCTGGGTCATGGGCAAGTGCAGTCCTATGCAGAGGGTACTTTTCCTACACAAGTGTCTTGTAGACAATTGCCAATGTTTGCTTCTGGCATTTTTAATGTTTCAGTATTCACACTGAGGACTTTAAACCACTCAGAATTGAGAGTCCAGTAGCTCCACCACATGACCACTAAAGTTTGTACACATACAACATTTAACAACTGCTGATTATGATGATCACTTTACAGAACAACTTTACTGTTTAATTTGTGCTTTGTTAAGGAGCACTTAAATGGTCATAGGAAATACTGATCTCTATTTAGAAAAAAATACATTGAGAATATACAGAATTTGAAACTAGGACTCAATACATCTTACGTATAATTTCCACATTACTTAGTGTGCTCTGCAGCAGTGATGAGATGCATAAATAATACCATGTGATGAGCCCAAGTACTTCCTACATCCCGGGATACTGAACAATAAAAGTGTTAGAATGTGTAAATTTAAAGAGTTCAAAGTTAACACATATTCTTTTTCTTGTTGGAAAACCTTTGAATTTATAACATGTATAAAATTATCAACTGATACCATTCCTTGACATATACCATAAGGACTCAATGCCCTACCCTAGAGATACCTGCTCATAAATTTTCATTGCTGCTCTCTTAACAATATCTGGGAAGTGAAAACAACCTAAGTGTATGTTAACTGGTGAACTGGCAATGAAATGTAGAACATATATAGTGGAAATACTGGTCAAATGTAAAGGAAAGTGAAATCATAAAATTTGAATGTATAAGGATGAAACTGAAGATTATACTAAGTAAGGTATCCCAGACCAGACAGACAGATTATTGTGTTCTCATTTATTTGTGGTCCCTAGCTTTGGAACTTTGGATCTGAGTATACAACCTGAAGTATCTAGAACAGTAGAAAGGGAACAAGGGGGAGATGAAGAGAGAAGCTCTAGTGACAGATTTGTAGGAGATAAATGCTATGAAGGAGGTAATAGATGAAAATGGGGTCTTTGAGGAGGAGGAAGCAAAGTTAATACAGAGAAAGAGAACAATAGGAGAAATAAGTAACAATAAGAATATTTTAAAAAGTTATAGGGAATGATTTCATAAGCTTACTGATAAACTTAGTATAATATATGTGTGCATATATACATATATGTATGGCTGTGTATATGTTTATACATACATACATACATACAAACACACACACATATACTCGCACACATGGGGGTCTCCTCCCAATAATCATCCATTATCTAGTAAAAGCTCCAGGTCTGGCATGGAAAATCTGTCAAGTTGTTGGATGAAGGAAAACAAGAGTCTTCCAAATGATATAAGCCATTACCATTGCCCTTGTTGACTTTGAAAAATAGAAGTTAATGCCATGTTGCTAAAGATATCACATGCCTCAAATACAGGACTTGATGGAATTGAGCTGGAATAGCTTTTGAAACTTCCACCCCGATGATTGGCTTCGATATTATCTGAAGATGCTCTGCAACCTGCCAAGGGAAAGAAGCAATTGGTAGTCCTATAGAGCTGTAGGCCAACAAGACAAAAATGACAGAACTAGTGAGATATCTACAATAGTGCAAGATTGGCACTTTCATCTTTAGGTGAATTAAGGATGTCTAATTAGACTTGTCTGATCCATAAGAGAATTTATGCCTGGTACCATGAACATGCCAACTACCCATGGTTGTAGAGGCTAAAGACCTGAGAGAACCTACTCTTTCCATTTTCTTAAATTAACATCATTTCTGTTTTTTAAATCCGTGTCCTTATACCCACAGATCAGTGTAGCTCTCACTCATCACCAAAGAAGCTTCCTTTTGCAACAGATGGAAACTGTAACAGAGATCAACAGCTGGTTAAAATGCAGAGAACAAAGGACTGTGTGGTGTTGAACACCACTTAATATATCTGCAATTCAATTCCTACACATAAAACTAAGGAGGAAAATGTGGAAGAGTGGCCAGAACAGTTGTTTGAGTCAGGGAGCTAGTATACCTATTGTATAGACAGTAACTCTTAGACATTACAGGGAAACTGCACCAATTAAATCTCAACAATAATGTTTTCCTGAAGAAATCCAGAATAATGACACAACTATTTCATATGCAAATGTGCACAGGAGAAAGTTCACTTGGTTTCAGCCCTAAATAAAGAGTTATAGGTGTTCAAAGGCTGCTAAGATGGAGAATTAGGTTTCTACATGGATGATATCCTGCATAGGATATCCAAATCCATATGGTTCTCCCTGGACATATGTATATAATAGTAAGTCAAAATTGATTCCATATAGTGTATATACAGACATGTGTATGTATACATAACTATATATGCATAACAATAATAATTAAACACACATGTAAATATTTAAGCCCCATAAAATCCAGATATGCCCATATCTAATAAGGCAGATATAATTTTATCATTACTAAAAAGAGCCCCAATGATTAAGCATTCTTCAAAAGTCATCATGAAAATAATATTGAAATAGGAAATTGAATTCTAAACGACAAAAACTGTGGAAAATAACAAAAACAAGTCTGGATATTTGACAGCGAATGAAACAGTGAAGTTTCTTTTCTAGGAAAAGCCTGATACTAGGGCAGGGCAGACCCTGTGAACCACAGATCATTACTATGATTTCTCACAGATATACTACTAGAGAATTCACAAGTAAAGAAACTCTTCTTTAATCCCAGCATGCCTTTAATCCCAGCACTAGGGAGGCAGAGGCAGGCAGAACTCTGTGAGTTCAAGGCCAGCCTAGGCTACAGAGTGAGTTCCAGAAAAGGCTTCAAGGCTACACAGAGAAACCTTGTCTCAAAAAAACAAAAAACAAAAAACAAAAAAAAAAAAAAAAAAAGAAAAAAAAAGAAAAAAAGAAAAAGAAACTCTGGTGTTGGATTTTTTTTAAATTTTATTTTATAATTTAATTTAATTTTACATATCAGCCACGGATTCCCTTGTTCTCCTCCCTCCTGTCCCCCACCTTCCTCCCAGCCCACTCCCCATTCCCATCTCCTCCATGGCAAAGACTCCCCTGAGGATTGAGCTCAACTTGGTAGATTCAGTCAGGCAGGTCCATTCCCCTCCTCCCAGGCTGATCCAAGTGTCCCTGTATAAGCCCCAGGTTCCAAAGAGCTAGCACATACACTGAGGACAGGTCCCAGTCCCACTGCCTGGATGCCTCCCAAACAGATCAAGCCAATCAACTGTCTCAACCATTCAGAGGGCCTGATCCAGTTGGGGGCTCCTCAGCTATTGGTTCATAGTTCATGTGTTTCCATTTGTTTGGCTATTTGTCCCTGTGCTTTATCCAACGTTGGTCTCAACAATTCTCGCTCATACAAACCCCCAACTGAAGAATGGATAAATAAAATGTGGTGCATATATACTATGGAATACTACTCAGCAGAGAAAAACAATGACATCATGAGGTTTGCAGGCAAATGGATGGATCTAGAAAAAAATCATCCTGAGTGAGATAACCCAAACTCAGAAAGACAAACATGCTATGTACTCACTAATAGGAGGATACTAGATGTAAAACAAAGATGACTAGATTGCTACTCACAACTCTAGGGAGGCTACCTAGAAAACAGGACCCAAGAAAGACACAGGGATTGCCCAATGACAGATAAATGGATGAGATCTACATGAACAACCTGGACGTGAGTGGGGATAATGAAGGGCAAGGGTGGAGGGAAAGAGAGCTTAGGGGAGCGGGAGATCCCAGCTGGATCAAGAACAGAGAGGGAGAACAAGGAATAAAAGACCATGATAAATGAAGGACACATGAGAATAGGAAGAAGCGAAGTGCTAGAGAGGCGTACAGAAATCCACAAAGATAACTCCACAATAGACTACTGGCAATGGTCGAGAGACAGCCCAAACTGACCTACTCTGGTGATGGGATGGCCAAACACCCTAATTGTGGTGCTAGAAACCTCAACCAATGACTGAGGGAACCAGATGCAGAGATCCATGGCCAGGCCCCAGGTGGAGCTCCAGGAGTCCAATTGGGGAGAAAGAGGGGGATACTTTGTTTTGTTTGGCAAGTTTCAGTATATTTTAAGTCTTGTGAAACACGCAGGATATATATTCATATTTTTCTCTTAATTTCACCTATAAGAAGACCAATGTTAAGAAGAAAGTAAACTGTGAAGTGATATTATTTTCTCCGTGTTTCTTTTTTAAAAAGTTTTTTTTTTCCATTTTACATACCAACCACAGTTCCCCCTCCCTTTCCTCCTTCCGCTCACCCCTGACTTTCACCCACTCCACCCCACATCCATTCCTCAGAGAGGGTAAAAGGCCCCACATGGGGAGTCAATAAAGTGTGGCATATCAAGTTGAGGCAGGACAAAGACCCTCCCCACTGTATAAAGACTAAGCAAGGTATCCCACTCTAGGGAATGGGCTCCAAAAAGCCAGTTCATGCACTAGAGATAAATCTGATCCCACTGCCAGTGGCCCCACAAACTGCCGGAGCCACACAACTGTCACCCATTTTCAGAGGGCCTAGTTCAGTCCCATGTAGGTTCCCCAGCTGTCAGTCCAGTCAGTGAGCTCCAACAACCTCAGGTGTGCTGTCTCTGTGGGTTTCCCCATTATGATCTTGACCTCTTTGCTCATAGAATCCCTCTTTCCTCTCTTCTACTGGACTCCAGGAGCTCCACCCAGTGCCTAGCTGTGGATCTCTGCTTGTGCTTCCATCAGTTACTGGATGAAGGTTCTATGATGACAATTAGGGTAGTCATCCGATCTGATTACAGGGGAAGGCCAGTTCAGGGACCCTCTCTACTATTTCTTGGAGTCTTAACTGGGGCCATCCTTGTGGACTCCTGGGAATTTCCCTAGTATTTGAAATGTATTTTGAACTCTTGATTATTTATTACATTGTGGGCTTTGATATATTCTGCTCATGTCTCTTATAGTAAATCATGCCATGATCCACAGTGGTCCTAATTACTTTAATTAACTAGTCAGTGCTGTGTTGGTATTGAATCTTAATTATGCATGCAGAAATGTAGACGTATTTTACATATGTAAACAGAAATCTAGACATATTTTACATATGTAAACTAATTAGATTTTAGAGCAAATGAAGATTGAATTCTGCATGTAAAGGCTTTAGTTTTCACTCAAAATTTTTCTAGGAATGTTTTAAATGAAATTTGTACTAAAAATTATAACATTGCATCAATGACCTGAATACAGACTAAAGGCTCTTTCTATTTTAAGTACAGTCATGAATACAGCATGGTACTCATTTGACATTTTCAAATATGGAGTTCCTTCTACCTCTTGTGTTGATTTAGTACCCAAGTCTGAGGAAGAGGGCATGATACTAGAATTGAAAATAGAAATCTTAGGATTTTACATAAATGAATATTGGATGAGAATAACAGTGAACACTTAATCTACCCAATTCTTTATAATTCTAACAAGGAAAAAAAAGTGAGCTCAAACCAATGCCAATGTCTTAGCTATTCCTGAAATTGTCTAATACATTGTAATTGAAAACACAATGTAAACTCATTTCTAAACTGTCTTGGGCATATTTATACAGAAATATTCAATATTTTTTTCTGTTTGAAATGCAAATATCACAAGACTCCTGAAACAAAACTATAGCCTTGGTGGGATTTTTATCAGAACACTATAGGTAAGAATAAATAGTGCAACAAAAGATAAATGATGACGGTCGGTCCCTTTGCTCCCAGCACAGACAGATTTGTGTTCCACTCAACCTTAGCAAGAAGTTTCTTACTGCACTGACTAATGGGTAATGAAGAGGCTCATAGTGCTGAGAAAAAGCTACTGTGAGTGGCTAGCTATAGATGTTACTCTCCTGCCTGGAGAAGACTCAGGAAATATTACAAGAGAAGACTGGGAGAATGTAAGAGCCAGGGCATGGAGAGGAGTGCTGTGATGCTGGCCTTTTGACATGACGTGGCTATTGCACACATGAACACAAATAAGCTTTTTTGTCTGCACAGGCTTACAAGTCGAAATCCGAGAGAGGAAGAACAGTCTTCCCTAAGAAGTTGTCCAAGACCAGAAAACATGTCCAACATTATTAGTTATTGATAAACATGCTACATTATCATTCAACATCTATAAAATGTGTCAAATGTAGAAAACTAAAATATCCTATATGCAAGGAAATGAGAAAAAAAACTAGAGCTTTCCTTTATTGTTGGTGGATTGCAAAATGGTGCAGTCCTACTGGAATAGAAGGTCATTGTGTTTCATAAAACTAAATACAGGCTTACAGTATGATGAAACATTTATAAGGCAAATGAAAGCTTTGGTTCACACAGTAATGTTTGTGTATGTCTGTAGCAGCTTTATTTATTACAAGGAAGAAACAGAAGCAATTCAGGTAGACCTCAGAGGGCACATTATCAACTGCAGTAAATCTATGCAATACTGTACAGTGATACGAATAAAGAGAAAGGGGGGAGGATGACATAGAGAAGCTTATTGATGCTATAAAAACTTAGATGGCTATTTTGGGCATGGATTTGTATGTGTGGTGTATGTGTGTGAATGTATGTTCATGTGCAAGTGAGCCCATACGTCTACATGTGTGCATGTGTAAGGAGGTCAGAGGTTGACATGAGATGTTTTCCTCTATCACTGTCCAATTTATTTTATTGAAGCAGGCTCTTCAACTGGCCCTAGAGTTCACTGATTTACATTCTCTACCAGCTAGCCCCAGGGATTAGTGAAGGCTTCCAGGTGCCCATAGCTGCTTGGATATTGGAGACATGGATTCAATTTGAATACTTGAACAGCAAATTCCACTCCTCATACCCTTCTGATAGCTTTTACAGAAATTGTACTAAATGTACTAAATTTACTAAATGAATTAATTCATTAGCATAAATTTCTGAAAGAACATAATAGAAGGGGAGAGAAGATTTATGGTTGTGAAGAGTTGATAGTTTCTGAAAGGCTGAGATTGTGAACGTGCTGTAAAAGAGAAGGTACAGGGAATCTTCTGGTTGAACTGCTAGAACATGAACTGTGACTAGTCACACAAATCTATGTATGTGTTAAAATTTCACAGAATTAATTCACATGTACACAGTCTGAGTTATTTATTTATTTATTTATTTATTTATTTACTGGTTGTTCAAGATAGGATTTCTCTGTGTAGTTTTGGTGCCTGTCCTGGATCTCACTCTGTAGACCAGGCTGACATGGAACTCACAGAGATCTGCCTGGTTCTGCCTCCTGAGTGCTGGGATTAAAGATGTGCCCCACAGCTGCCTGGCTCTGAATTTCTATTAAACTGGTAAATGATAAAGAAGAAAGACCTTGTTGGAAAAAGTGTGTCACTGAGGATGAACTTTGAAATTTCAGAAGCCCAAGCCAGGTCCACTGGCTCTCTCTCTCTCTTCCTGATGCTACCTACAGATCCAGATCTAGAACTCTCAACTTCTCAGCATCATGTCTGCCTTCATGCCATCACGCTCCCCACCATGATGTCAATGAACTAAACCTCTAAAACTGTGAGCAAGTCCCAATTAAATGTTTTCTTTTACAAATGTTTCCCAAATTCATGGTGTCTCTTTGCAGAAATAGAACAATGATTAGACAAAGAGAATTATGAGATATTTCTGTATAGCTTTTACAGTTTTATCTGAGACTACAAGCAGGGAAAAAAAACAGAGGATGAATTTTAATTTGTGTTGTGTAATGTTTTCCTCCAAGATTAAAACCTACCATCTTGGATGAAAGTTCGTTAAGATATAGGATGTTAAAAGGGAGTTCAGAGCTGGCCGCGGTGGTGCACACCTTTCATTGTAGCACTCTGAATCCAACCTGGTCTACATAACTAGTTGCAGGGAAATGGGGGCTATGAACACAGTTTCACAGCAATATTTTAAAAAGGAAAGAAAAGAAACAGGGAGGTAAAATAACAAGGCATTCTAAAGAAGAAGTTGCCTTAGGCTCAAGCTGCCTTAAGGGAAGTGAACAACAGGGTGGTCTAAGGGGCAGGACATAATCTACCCTGTCAGGAAGCTCCTTAAGCTCATGAAATAAACAACCCAAAGGCTTCAGGAATTCCTTGACACTGAGTAGGTTCACTAGGCTCCCTTCCTAACCATATATAAGCAATAATAGCTGCTGAGAGATACTATCAGACAAACTGAACTGCTGGAAGAAGCTCAGACCAACTGAGCTGTTTGGAAAAGGCAATCTAACCTCCTGGGCTACCTGGACATTGTGTGGTGGATTCCAGGTTTCTAGATTCCATGACCTACTACTCATGCTGGAGTAGAATTTTATGATGCAAACCTCTTTGAGTTATTTCTGTTTTTCTAAGTAATTCTTCAACTATTCTCCTGTAAGTAAACAACCCTCAAGTCATGCATTCACAAAGTTGGACTTTGATGGCATCTGTACTTTGGTGTAGAAGTTTGTTTTTAATCTCCACAGGTATAGTGTTACTCAACTTGGATTGTCAAATCTAAATGAGAGATTCTAGGGCTAACCCATGCCAAAGTAAACATGTAGGATAATAACCAGTCAGGAATAAGAGGTTATACTGCCACTAATCTTAAAAGGCAAAGACCCAAATATTTAATTAGTATTTCTGAAAATTTAAAAAGAAGCTGTACTATAATTAGATTCCAGAAATAAGGAGGCAATGGAAGGTGGAACTCAATAATTTTGTAGGCTAGCCTAGGCCAAATAATGAGTTACAGGCTACCACTGCTATATAGTAAAACTTCATCCCTATCAAAAATAAACAAATAAATAAATTTATAAACAAAGTAAAATTTATCACATTATATATGAGATATTAGTTTGATGAAGTTGCTATAGTTAGTATGTGAATACAGTACTATAATTTTGTTCTTATTTCTAAGTAGTTTGAAAGTTTTAGACTAACAATAATATGACCATGATTGTAGTAATTCTGTCAGTAAGAAAACTGAATTTTTATAATAAAATTATGTAATTAGGTGAATTATATATGCAAATAAAGAGCATTTTAAAATGTTTATAATAGCAATGTTAGAAATAAAAATAAAAGCTGTGAAGATGTACACGAACCTAAAGTGAAACATGTCAAGTAGAAATAATTTTGTTGTAGTTTCCAGTAGCTGACAACCTACACAAGAACGGATACCCTCTCTGTGAGGTGTGTACCTGTCTCTAAATTCTAATGGTCCAATTTTCTTTATGCTTTTCTGGAAAACAGCCCAACTTGAAATGCAAACATAGTTCCTAACCTCCAATATAGAAGAATCTTAAACAAAATTTCTCTCATTTTTATGTTACCAGGAATCTAAAAAAAAAAAGACTATTGAATGGTACAGATGAAAGCAATGAGGACCAAATGGGACTTGCCTAAATTGGGTGGGTATTACCTTCCTTTGTGGAAAACAATGGCCATGCCAGTGGAAAATAAGCCCAAAACATACACATAACTGCATAAAACAAAGGGATACCTGTGTTTCAAAATATTATACACACACACACACACACACACACATACACACATACACACACACACACACATATATATGTATACATGTATGTGTATCAGACTAAATTTTAGAATATCTGTGTGCGAATAAAATGAAAGCATCCAAAAGGTAAAATTCATAGTATGACACCTAAATAAGGAAATATTGGCATGCAAATGAAGAGGAATACCAACCCACTATGAATAAAATAATAGTCAACTGCATTGATGGAAGTCAATAAAACAATCATGAAACTGTGATCCAATTGCTGATGAATAAGAATAGATTCAAGATTCTCTAGGTGAAAACTGAATGTCTTAAATTAAATTGCACATAAGGAAATATAAATGGCAGATAAGATCCTGCAGAAGAAGCTAAGAGAACTGAACAAATGTACAATACTAAATAATCTGTGCCATCATTCTCTGACTGAGCTGGGCATATAATCCTGCCATTGCCCAGCCCCAGCACTTCATTCTGTACATGCTTTCTTCCTGACATTATCCTAGTTCCATGGGATCACATACACCAGGAAGTCTTTTTATTTTGATACATTGTTTAAAAGTCAAGAGCAGCTTTAATCTGTCTCATAATTCTCATAATGCTTAGGTCATTCAATTCATTTCATCCCATCAAATAGAATTTGTATCACCTCACATCCTCACAAGAAAATAGTGAATATAGTGAAATTTTTAGAAGGACCATGTGCATTCATTTTCTATGCTGTATATTACAGTTGTATAACCCTATTAGTTATTGTTTTAATATATCATTGTATAATTTAAAAAGTATCCTTTATCATAGGTATATATAGATACATACATGCAGTCTGTCTTTATATCTATTTATCTATCTGTCTGTCTGTCTGTCTGTCTGTCATCTATACTGTACTGTGTATATTTTATCCATGATTTCAGGTAGCTGAGGACTTATATTGTGAAAAAAAATGTGACATCAATGTACAAAAACCAGCGAGATCTGAGAGCACTTCAAGTATCCCAAAATATATCTAATTATAATCCTTACAGGTGAGAAAGGAGAGCTTTGTGCACTGAAGTAATAAAGTCATGTAAGAGAAGGAAAGATACATTTTGAAATATAACTTGTCAACTCATGATTAACAAATGGGGAAAAGGAAAAAGTGGAAGACATCATGTTTATTTAATTAGAGCTGGAAAAATATAATAGTCATATTTTCAAGTATAGTTTAAAATTACATTGCATTAAACGATGGAAAAGCTGAGTATCTAATAGTTAAACTATAAGGCTGATTTGGGAGGGGGTAGCACACACATGAAACTTACACTAATTTTTCTCTACTCAATTAAATTATTTTAGGTTGCTAATTTTTCATGATTCTTTTTAAAATATACTTTTGATATCCATACTAAAATGGTGAGAGTGAAAATGGGACAAAATTTGGAAAAAATATGCATAGTTACATTCAACTTTAGTCTCATAATTGCTTCTTCTTTTCCCAATGTATAATGTAACTAGTTTTTACTAATCACTAATAGGAAGATTTAGATTTATCATATTCAAGTTTGCTTTGTTCAAATACTGCACCCAGATCATCTGTAATGGTAATAGAGCCGTTCTTTCTGGTACTGCACATAGATTATCTGTCATGTTAACTGATCCATTCTTTCTGTAATTACTTGTAAACTTTCAAAATAAAATACAGACCTGTGAAAAACTCATAAGGAAACCTACTACTGAAAAGATTCCTAAAACGGATACATACACATATATGTGTTTAAGTGGAGTTACCTTGTAGATAGAGACAATACAGAAGTCCCTCCTACACACTATAGACTATCAAATAACAAGTCCAGTGTCAGGAATGTGTTACCTCTTTTGGAACTGTTGGTAATTGAAATTCTAGAGACCCACAAACATTCCTGTCTACTACCATTGCTCTTGGTTACCCTCTAGAACTAGGTAAGTTCTACTGGTGTTCTACCCTATCGCTGTTCTATAAGTTCTACCCTGTTGCTGAAGAAACTATATACTCCAGTCATAGAACACAGAAAAATGAAAGTTACCAACTTGAAAGCTCCACTGCTTTCAAGACTCTTACTGCCCAGATGTCATAGTGCTTGAAGACGTTATACATGCTACTAGAGGAGAAGAAATTGTTCCTACCCTGCTTTAAGCCCTGTGAGCTACAATAATGGTTGCCCTAGAAAGATATACCCACTGGTGCAATATCAGTACCATGTTATAAGAGTAACCAAACACTTTCTCGTGGAATTTTAGGCCTATTCCACAAGGTGGAACCCATGCCTAGCATCAATATCTGGACATGTAGTTAGATAGATCATTTTTCCTAAGGAAGAACCTACTTCTATTATTCCTCTGAATGGACATTAGTATTAAACTGATTCCAGATGACTTATCTTTCTACCCATAAATTAGTATTTCTCAAACCTCACTAGAGAAGCTTACTTTTGTTGTATGTGTCATTCTACACAGACTCAGAAATTGTCAATATATAGAGGATCAGAGACAGAGAATTCTCAGCCCTAAATGACATATCTTTATTACACCACATATTCCTAAGACTCAGGTGTAGCTAGCTTTCTTGTCAGACTATCTTTGGATCACCAGCCCCCAAATAAAGACTCAGAAACTTTTTATTAATTATGAAAGCTTGGCCTTTAGCTTAGGCCTGTTTCAACTATCTCTTATACTAAAACTAACCTATTTATATTAATCTACATTCTGCCATGTGGTATTACCTCTCCTCCATCTTGCACTTCCTGTTTCCTCTCCATGTCTGGCTGGCAGCTCTGACTTTCTTCCTCCCAGATTTCTCTTTCTGTACAGAAGTTCCACCTATACCTCCTGCCTAGCCATTGGCTCTTCAGATTTTTATTACACCAATCACAGCAATACATCTTTACACAGTGTATAAATAATGCACAACACTCAGGGATCATTGAGGAAGAAAGAAGAAAGATTTCAAGAGCCTTAGATGACTATATCTGAGGGAGAACCACTCCCTCTTTTTCCCCAGGGTACTCTTGAGGAGGGAGAAGTGAGAAATTTGTAGATAGAAGTATATGTATGTATGTATGTATGTATGTATATATATATACATATACATACATATATATATATATATATATATATATATATATATATATATATATATATATATATATAGAGAGAGAGAGAGAGAGAGAGAGAGAGAGGAGTTAGAAAACATAGGATTGCTCGGGAGGGCCTGGATCCTAATCCACCAGCCCCTTCTATCTCTACTAAAGGGCTTTTTAAAGGAATACCGAGGGGTGAGGCAAAGGACCTCCCCCAGTACAGCCAAGTGTATACAATCCCAAACACCTGATCACCATGCACATGGTCCAGCCATCACCTAATGGAGCCCTGCTGTGTAAAGCAAGCTCTGATCTCACTAGGAAACATTTGTGGGCTCCCACATATATCAAATCAGTGTTTTCTGGACACAACAGGACAGTTGCATCTGTGAACTCACAGGGTTGTGACAGCTTCTGTGAGACCCATATAAGATTAATTCATATAAAATCCCAGCATGAAAAGGAGAGATAGCCACTAAGTTCCACCTATTGGCAACTGATAGAAGCTTAGAGAGGGAGACTTAGTTTTACTTAATGGTGTGGTTATTGGTAGGTCGTCTACTCTCTATTGGATGGCTGCCCACTCAGGAATATATTGACAACATTTATTGGACTTGGTGGGTTATTTTAAAAAGGACATGAATCTCTGCATCAAGATCCCTCAGTAGTTGGATGGGGTTTCTAACATGACAATTAGGGTGTTTGGCCATCCCATCACCAGTGTAGGTCAGTTCGGGCTGTCTCTCGACCATTGCCAGCAGTCTGTTGTGGAGGTATCTTTGTGGATTTCTGTGGGCCTCTCTGGCACTTTGCTTCTTCCTATTCTCATGTGGTCTTCATTTATCATGGTCTCCTATTCCTTGTTCTCCCTCTCTGTTCTTGATCCAGCTGGGATCTCCCGCTCACCCAAGCTCTCTTTCCCTCGATCCTCGCCCTTCATTACCCCCACTCATGTCCAGGCTGTTGATGTAGATCTCTTCCATTTCTCTGTCATTGGGCGATCCCCGTGTCTTTCTTGGGGTCCTGTTTTCCAGGTAGCCTCTCTGGTGATGTGAGTAGCAGTCCAGTCATCCTTGTTCCACATCTAGTATCCTCCTATAAGTGAGTATATACCATGTTTGTCTTTCTGAGTCTGGGTTACCTCACTCAGGATGAATTTTTCTAGATCCATCCATTTGTCTGTAAACTTCATGATGTCATTGACTAGGCCCTGGGTGGAGCTCTGGGAGTCCAATTAGCGAGAATGAGGAGGGTTTATATGAGCGAGAATTGTTGAGACCAAGGTTGGATAAAGCACAGGGACAAATAGCCAAAAGAATGGAAACACATGAACTATGAACCAATGGCTGAGGGGTCACCAACTGGATCAGGCCCTCTGAATGGGTGAGAGAGTTGATTGGCTTGATATGTTTGGGAGGCACCCAAGCAGTTGGACTGGTCCTGTGCTCATTGCATGAGTTGGCTGTTTGAAACCTGGGGCCTATGCAGGATCGCTTGGCTCAGCCTGGGAGGAGGGGACTGGACTTGCCTGGACTGAGTCTACCAGGTTGATCTCAGTCCTCGGGGAAGGCTTTGCCCTGGAGGAGGTGGGAATGGGGGGTGGGCTGGGTGGAAGGTGAGGGGGGCGGGAGGGGGAAGAACAAGGGAATCCGTGGCTGATATGTAGAACTGAATTGTACTGCAAAATAAAAATAAAATTTAAAAAAAAGTGCAAAAAAAAAAGCACATGAAGTTGGGAGGTTATAAGCTTAGGGTGGATCTGATAGGAGTCAGGGGGAGAAGTGGGGGACACATATGAACAAAATACACTGCATAAAATTCCCAAAGAATCAATAAATACTTCTTTAAAATTATAGAAGGAAAATTTACTTGTATAATATTATAAAGTTATCTAACAAATGTATGAACATATCAGAAATATAAATATTTAAATATAGAAAAGTATTTAAACTTAAGAACAAGATTTTATCAAAATCTAAATTTTTTCAAATGCAGAGATATATATCTTTAAAATAAATACATTTATTCTAACATATGAAACTTCAAATATAATTTTATTTACAATAAATATTATTATTCTGTGTTTTTATTGTAAAGTATATATAAAATATGACTATATTTGTTTTACATTTGTATTAGTAATCTTATAATCATAAATTTAGTTATAAATATAACATTATGTTATGATTTGAGATAGAGCTATATTGTTAAATCCTGAGACTTTTTGTCATGGATATAGTTATCAAATGTATATAGCTATACAAGATTCATATATTCCCTCACGTCTTAATGTGTATACTGTACATGTGCATACAGATATATGTATTAAAAACACTCATTAATTATGTCTTATAGACAACATTTATGGTTAGAAGTTTTAGATGCATCATCATCTTTGGTTGTTAGGCATTGTTTCTCTTATTGTCATACCCTGACCTAGCTGTTTCCTAATTGATGAAGATGTAAAGACCTTATGTACTTCACTATTATAGTTCTCACATAAATTATATAATATTTTAATTGAGTTTATGTTGCTATGATAAACACCATGACCACAAACAACAATTCATAACCAAGAGAAGCCAAGGCAGGAACAAAGACAGGAACTTCAGGCAGAAACCATGAGGGATCCTGCTCACTGACTTACTCCCTCCTTCTTGTTCAGCTATCTTTCTTATGTCACTCAGACCCACCTGCCCAGGAAATTCACTGCCTAGAGTGGACTGGACCCTGCTCCATCATTAGCAATAAAGACAGTGCCCCACAGACATATCCACAAGCTAGCTTGATGCAAGCCATTCCTGACCTGAGACTCCTCCTACTTAGATGTATCTAGTTGACAATGGTGAGCCATCACACATGACATGAACTTTTCTATTTGCCCCCTATACTCACCTCATTCTGCATGCCAATTGTAGGGTCTGAGTCAATACATGAACACAATAACCTACAATAAGTTAATATTACTTATAGAAAGAGAAACTGGACACTGAGAGACAATTAACTTGTCTTTTGTCTGTATCATAAAAATAAGAACAATACTCACATTGATATTCATTCTCTGAGCATCATAGAAATTTTATTTTGAACCTGACAAAACTTTTTCCTTAGCATCCTTTATTCTTGAAATAATCAGCAGAGTATACTAATATGGTCTCCTCCAAATTCTCATGAACTCCTGCTGTTAGTTTCCATCCTTTACTATAGTGATATATTTTGTTTCCTGTACTTGTTAGAGATATATGTGTTGAGTAACATGCATTTCTTTCAAGTTTATCTCCTGCATTGATCACTATCACATCTTACACCCTACAAATATTTAAAAAAATTTTAAAGGAAAGTGGATGTATATAATTTTATTCTGTATTTCCTAAAAGATATGAGTCCTATTGTTTGTTATTGAATGAAGGAGTACACTTTATTTAGTTATTTTGTGAGTTGTGAAATTGGTTTCTCAAATACTTGCCTGCTGCTTGATGTGTGGCATACTGTGTCACACGAAGACTTCTCATAATCTGTGCTCAGGCACGCTGAAACCGTTTAGTCAACCAATCTCACTTAGAAGCTGGAGAAGTGGTAAAATGAGAGCAGACATGGAATAAAACATTCTTGAAATGAAAGACATTCTTAACTTCCTATATGTTCCTCATCACCAAATTTTCATTTCTCACTTTAAAACCAGACAGCTGATTGAAGTTCTTTTGTGTTTTACTAGAAAAGGATGGGGAAGAAGGCTTAGTGGGTAAGATCACTTGCTGTGCAAACATGCAAATGTGATTTTTATTAACAGTACCCATTTTGAAAAAGAGCACTATTGCTACTGGTGCCCATACAGCTAGCACTGGAGGAAGGAGACAGGCAGATGTTAGGAGCACACTGGCCGCCTAGCCTAGATGAAAGAGTGAGCTTTGGATTCAATGAGAGAACATATCTCTAGCTAATAAAGTAGAGAGCAATAAATATAAAAGAATAATAAAGGAAATTTTTGTTCTCAGCAAACACACTGCATACTCACATGCATTATACACACATACAAAATACACAGAATAGGGATACAGAGGCGCTACATTCATGTCAATAATGTCTACTTGGGCAGAACATTATTAACTTAGTTAAAAAATGTAAATCTTAATTTGTTTAAATTTTGGTAGTTATTTTGGAAAGGGGTAAAGACCAGTTTTAATATTTTCCCCATCTTATCAAAGAACTGATCTTCAGAAAAAAAATAAGAACATCATTAAGCCTTAAGCATTCTTACCTGTGGTTAGAAGTGTGAACATCTTAATTACATTCATTTCTCTTTGATTATCCCTGTTATTTAACTAAGCATGGAGTGACAGACAAGCGATGTGGGTTTGTGATTATGTTAATGAATAAAGTAACCACAGCTGAGAGCATGATTGTAAGGGTGAAAACCAATGAAGTCAATGATGTTCTCACATTTCCTGACATAGAGTAAGAGGAGAGCAAATATTAGCTGTGTATTTACTGTTGGTGCTGCTTAAGATTTCCTTTGTGTGACATCTTTTCTACACTTTCCCATTGCTTGGCATTGTTGAGACATTCTCAATTTTGAATGCAGTACATTATAATTATGATTATTTTATAGTGTAATGATTATGAAATGATTTATAATATTGAGTATAAATCATATCAAAGAAGGTCTTTATAGCCTAACAAGAAGTAAATAATGGAAAAATGGCAGTGCATTAAAGGCTATTTCCCAGATTCTCTACTATCAGATTCAGTGGAACTGGAGTTATATTGAGGTCTTTTATCCACTGGACTTTAGTTTTGTGAAGGGTGATAGATATGGATCTATTTGCATTCTTCTACATGTCGATGTCTAGTTATGCCAGCACCATTTGTTAAAGATGTTTTCTTTTTACCATTGTACTATTTTTGCTTCTTTGTAAAATATAAGGTGTCCATAGGTGTGTTTATTTATGTCTGGGTGTTTGACTTGATTCTGTTGATCCACCTGCTTGTTTTTATGCCAATACCATGCTCTTATTATTAGTATAGTTCTGGAGTAGAGCTTGATATCAGGGATGGTGAAGGATTGGTTTAGCTATTCTGGGTTTTTTGTTCTTCCGTATGAAATTGGGTATTGGTCTTTCATGGTCTGTATATAGTTGTGTTGGAATTTGGTGGGGATTGCATGTACATTGATTCTGGTAAGATAGTCATTTTACTATCTTAGTCCTATTGGTCCATGAGCATGGGAGATCTCTCCGTCTTCTGATATCTTTTCCAATTTCTTTCTTCAAAGATTTGAAGTTCTTGTCCTACAGGTCTTTTGCTTGTTTTGTTAGAGTTACCCTAAGATATGTTATATTGTTTAGGGCTATTGTGAAGGGTGTTGTTTCCATAATTTTCTTCTTAGCCCTTTTATCTTTTGTATATAAGAGGGCTCCTCATTTTAGTTAATCTTGTATTCTGCTACATTACTAAAGATGTTTATCGGCTGTAGGAGTTCTCTGGTAGAATTTTTGGGATTACTTATATATACTATCATGTCATATGCAAATATCAATACTTTGACTTCTGCTTTTCCAATTTTTTTCCCTTTTACGTCTTTTTGTTGTCTTATTGCTCTAGCTAGAAATTCAAGTACTATAATGAATAGATATGGAGAAACTGGACAGCCTTGTCTTTTTCCTGATTTTAGTGGAATTGAGTTTTTCTCCATTTAATTTGATATTGGCTGTCAGCTTACTGTATACTGCTTTTATTATGTTTAGGTATGTTCCTTATATCCTTGATCTCTCTAAGGCTTTTGTCATGAATTGCTTCAAAGAGGATGATGGGCATCAAAGAGACTCCTTATGGAGTTTGCTTTCAATATCACAAGGCTAACCATTTGGGCAAGAAACTGCTCTTGCATGAACTGCTTGACAGTATAATGTATAAACTGGACATGCATGACACACAGGAAAGCGACTGATGAACTTGGCCAATATAGGCAGGACAGTCCTTCAAATTTTCTGCTTCACTAAAAAGTATCTGCCAGAGACTCTAGGCCTATAGACTGGAGATGGATACCCCAACAATATAGAAGAATGTTGGGTACCTATTGAGGCAACCATATGTCTCTGTCATGTCTAAAACCAGCAGGCTATTAATATTGCCTTTGTTACCCAGTGGGTCCCAGATACAGCAGAAAGTTAGAAAAATTAGAAGGGTTTGAAGGGATGAACACAACACAGCTTATAAAGATATCTCAGAAAACTTTAACAGAGAACCAGATGAGAAAATAAAGACAGGAGACTGGCTAAGATATTGGCAGCTGCATTCAGGGAGGGGCCTGAGGCTAGCAAGAAATTCCACAAATGCCTAAACTAACCTCAAGCCAAACAAAGCTAGGAAAAGACTGTTGTGTCTATTATGGGGAAAGAAAATATTGGAAAAATGAATGTCCAAAAACTGATAGACTAGTAAAAGCTGGCTGTCCCAACTAAAGGCCGAGATAGCTCCTCTTCCTAACCCCATGTGGTGTTATATTGTGTACCCTAATAAAATTTGCTTGAAGATCAGAGAACAGAACAAGCCACTAGATTAAACATAGAGGCCAGGCAGTGGTGGCACACACCTTTAATCCTAGCACTCAGGGGGCAGAGATCTGTCTGGATCTCTGTGAGTTCAAAGCCACCCTGAACTACATGAGATTGGCTCAGTCTAGGAGAGAAAAGAGCCAGGCAGTAGTGGCACACACCTTTATTCCCAGTACTGAGAAACACACATGCCTTTAATCCCAGGAAGTGATGGCTGGGCAGAGAAAGGTATATAAGGTGTGAGGAGACAGAAACTAAAGGCTTTTCAGCAGAAGCGTCCCTTTCAGCTAGAGGCTTTTTTGGCTGGAGCCTTTTGGGTGAGGATTCAGAGAAATTCAGTTAGAGGATTCATGGAGTTGGCAAGGTGAGACATGATAGTGGCTTATTTCTTTGTCTCTCTGGTCTTTCAGCATTTAACACAATATCTGCTCCAGGTTTTTTTTATTAAAAGACTTTAGAAATTTGAGCAATAACCCTTAAAGCCTCTTCTCTATTGATAATGAGTCAGCTTCCTTTCACTGGTAAGAAGCCTCCTCCAAAATAGACCTCTCAAACTCCATCCCTCCATGATGTCCCTGAGCTTGCGATTCTGAGTTTAGCACATGGCTGTATAAGTCATACTCTCCCTAACCTGGGAGAGGATTGGTGGCACTGCCAAGGTCTAGACTTCCCTTTTATGTGGTGTTATGGAATAATATTTTTGTATACTGTGAAGATATGTCACTCAGATTGGTTTAATTAAAAAGCTGAGTGGCCAATAGCTAGATGGGATTTGGGGGGCAAAGAAGATGCCAGACACAGAGGATGCAGAAAGCAGTATGAACCATACAGTAAAGGTAATAAAGCCACAAGGCAGAAAGTAAATTAATAGAAATGGGTTAATTTAAGTTATAATAGCTAGTTAGAAAAAAGCCTAAACTATTGGCCAAGCTTTCATAAATAATAAGTCTCCATTTGGTTATTTTGGAGCTGACTATTGGGACAGAATATGTCTGACTTTATATGGTATCCCAAGTCTGCCATGTATATCCACATAAGGTCTGAGGAAGCTTAAAAAAAAAAAATGTTCAGAACACAGAGTCAAACATGGCTTCCTGTTAACTGCTGTCTCTCAGATAGGAGTCATGCTATCTGCTAAAAGGCACGGCTCTTTTAATATGCCTTGCTACCAAGCTCTTGAGTGGGGTTTGTGAGCAGTAGATGGCATACCACTCAGTGGCATGAGGCTAGGTAGAAACACCTGCAGCAGTATGGACTCAGAAACTTCCCAGAGCTGGGGCAGTAAATGTGGCTCCAGTACCTCTGCCATGAAGCTAGGCTTTCAGCAAACAAAGTGGGCAGAGCCAGCCACCAGCACATCATGAGCTAATCTGCATGGCAGTTTAAGATTTTCCTCATGCAATCAGAAAAGGTTACAAATATTCAGTAAAGCAGGTTTAGACTGAAAAAAAACTAAGCAAGTTACAGTGTGTTTAACGATGAATGCAGGCATTAAAAAGGGGGATATAGTCATTAAAAAGTAATTTAAAAATAATGGTCTTTAAAAAAAGAGAAAAATAATGAAAAAAAAGAATAAGCTACATAGAGATGGGAAATACACAGTCTGGATTTTGTATGTTATTGTGTTGTCTTTGAATTTTTTGATTGCTGATAAGCAAAGGATGGGGAGGAAGCCAAAAAAAGACTACATGACAGGTAACATGTAAGCTGATCCCTCTGCATGGGAACAGCTCAGAGAGATGAAATGAGACATGAAAAAAAACTTGGTGGCAACAGAGTCCTCATGATTTTTTATTATATGTCATCTTTTCATATGTCATGGATAGAGAATATATTACAGTTTAGTTATAAAGTTCAAACAGATTTATAAAGTTGATAGATGCCTTTTACCTGCTCAAACATAGAACAACAACAACAAAATCACCTTTAACTGACTTGTGCACACTGCACATTCCATACTTGTGTTAATACAAATATGTATGTTACCTTTAAAAGTCTGTGCATTTCCAGAGCAAGGGGACCAGACACCAATGAAAATGGGTAACCCAGGTGATCCAGGCTCTCAGAGTGCCTCTGTTATAGTTTGCTCAGAATTCTGCATCCAAAACAGCTTCAAGACTGCTGTCTAAGATGGTCCACCTTCACAGACTATTATAGCCAGGGCTTGCCCATTATTCTAATTTTCTCAGAGCCCCCAAAGATCCCAGTACCCTAAAACAACAGGAAGGAATCTAGAGAACACAATACCCACATTCCCAAGAGGTGGGATGGATAGTTTTTGGTCATTTAGTGAGATATGGGTGTTTATCATTGTTTAAGTGGGTTGTTTCTTGGGAAGGACAGTCACTGGTGACACAATGACAGACCTATTACAATTTTTTTGGGGGGGTTTTTCAAGACAGGGTTTCTCTGTGTAGCTTTGCGCCTCTCCTGGAACTCACTTGGTATCCCAGGCTGGCCTCGAACTCACAGAGATTCGCCTGGCTCTGCTTCCCGAGTGCTGGGATTAAAGGCGTGCGCCACAACCGCCCGGCCTATTACAATTTTTTTGAAGTGTTATGGATGTGCTGCTTTTCACATGAATAGTGCTTTCACTTAATTACCTATCATTGAGACTATGGACTCAAAAAGATGGTACAAGTATAATTTACATGAAAATTTCAAGTTATTTCCAGCTTGGCTATGCTATTTTTGTCCTACTAGCCATGAATGAACCTTCTATTTCCTTCAATTCTTCCAACATTTGATTATTTCATTTTTCAGCAAAACTCCTAACCATTCCAGTGTGTATAGTGACACAAGTTTCAACACTGTTTCATGTAGCTTAAAGACTAATGGCCTTGACCATGGATTCCTGTGTTCTTTTGCTTCATTATCTCCTATACCTTTTTTGATAAATGACTCTTCATGACTTTACAGATTCTTTAATCAAAATGTTTTTCCTTGGTGGATGGGGACTGAATCCAGGCCCTTGCATGTTAGGAGTGTTTTAAAGAACTGAGCTAAACTTGACCCTAATGAACTTTAAATCATTCATTTCATATCGTTAATATGTGATCTTTGTCAGGTATGTGACCAGCAAATGATGATCTTCATCTGTACCTTATGTGTTTTATTGTTTCTACAGCAGTGTTGATGATGATAGGGCAGATAGTGTCTGGGAAATTAGTAAGAAAATATATAAGCTTAACACACATTTCTGTAGTTTTTTTATACAGGTATCATTGCTATTTTTATCATACTATTGCAATAGAAAATACATTTCACTTCTCAGATAATTGATTTGTGCATCACTATTTAGAACACAGCCCACACAGAAGTGGGAGGTTTCCACTTAAAAGAAATAAATTGAACTAAAATGGCAGTTGTTTTCTTTTCTTAAATATTAATATTTTGACTTTTTGTTTATTCTTTGAATCAATTAAATTGGAAAGCAACTAATGTTTCAAGCACCTTTTCATATAGTTTTCCTCCAAGCCAATGTTTTGACATTTGCTGGTAATATTCAGCTAGCAGCATCTCAAAAATTCCTGTTGAAATTGAAATCCAATAATATTGTGGAGGTCTTTCCAAGCTGTATTTTAAAATGACTTTCTTTTAAAGCTTAGTTTTATTAACAGTGAATTTCTTAGGCGATAATAAAGAAAAAGTGACAGACTTAAAATAATTTACATATGTAAGGTATTAACTCTAGCAGTATCCATCATTATAATTTCCCTACAGAATACTTTTTCCCTGAAGAAAAAGTATTAAGAAAAGGGACAAATGAAATTGCTAATCAGGCAAAAGCACATGGTCTGTAAGGCTGATGTCCATAGTTCTTGAACAGAACCCAGGGAGGAAGCAGCGTGCTGACTCCGCAGTCATTCTCTGAGCCCCGCTCATACCACAGAGCATGTACACACATGACACACACCAAATCTCAACACATACAATAAAAAAAATTAATTGTGAAGAAAAAAGTATGCAGCCATAAAGATAAACATGTACCAACCTTATCTTATTAATATGAATAAATTAGAAATGTCACAGTAGCCATTCATTAAAGTTTGCATGCCAAAAACAGTTCTGGATGCTGGAGAGATAGCTCAGCAGTTGAGAATAATTAACTATTTTTGCACTAGATTCAGTTTCCAATTAGTGGTTAACAATCATCTGAGGATCCAATGACCTCTTCTAATTTTTAAGGACATCTGTACCCATACGATGTATATATATACACTCAGCCACACACACACACACACACACACACACACACACACACACACACACACACGCACACACGCACATAAAAATACATATAAATATTTAAAAACCAGTGCTGTATTATACATTCAAAATGGGAAAATGATTTATTTATCTCTTTATTATTTATCTGTCTGTCTGTCTGTCTGCCTATCATCTGTTAATTTTATGCCAAATACATTAGAACAACATGTATGTCATGTTCTATGTCTTTAAAATCACATTTGTGTTATACTCAGATATATACAGAGATATTCAGAGATACCTGAAAATGTCACAAATTTATATAATATGAATTATAAGATTTTTCTAATTTGAATTATTTATTATAAGGTATCTATTTATCACCTCCACTCTCTATGTGCAGTATGCCTCTAAAGAGACTGGGTCCTTACTTAGCAGCACATTAGCTCCAGCCATTACTTTCAGTGAGCTGCTGAGACTTTGCTACTCTCAAAAATCATGTATCTGATATTTGTAGTTGAGAATAATATTTTAGGTATTATTCTCTCATGATTGCTATTTCAAAGTAATGTATCCCCAACTGTCTGTATGCTTTTGTTTGTTTGATTTTGTTTTTACTTGATTATCAATTTGTGGTGATAGAGAGAGATAGTAAAAACTGTAGATGGTGGAATTTAATAGAGGAAAGTAAGATCATTGAGGGCAGGCTCTGGAATAACATATTGATACTTGTCCTTCTCTCTTTACTTACTTTCACAAGCTCAGCATCTTCTACCTTCTCCAACTATGTTCTACTGCCTTGCTATAGTTCCAAAAGCACAGGATAAAAGTTACTATTGACTGCAATCTCTGAAACAATGAGCAAGATTAAACCTTTCTTCTTCTAAGTTAATTTAATTAATTGCCTCAGTTTCTCATGGTGACAGGAAGCCAATTAACACAGTGATCACGTTTGAGTAGATACAGCCTTTTCTTTTCATTTTTTTACATTTATTTTACTTTATGCCTCTGAGTGTTGTTCTTGCACATATGTTTGTGCACTATGTGCATGCCTGGTGCTTGCAGGGTTCAGATGAGGGAGTCACATACATAGAAACTGTAGTTGCTCATGACTGTAAAAATATTAATATATATCAGTCCAACATTTACAACTGCTAGAAAATTTGGTATAGATGTAAAGGAGTTTTTTTTTTTCTTGTGAAGTGGTGTTTATGTTTTGTACTCTTGTTGATCAAACCAATCTGGTCAATGATAGCTCTAAAAAAATCATGCCTTGATTGGACTACTCTGAATGCCACACATAGGCCTTTATCCAGACCAGACTTTGGACTTGGGTATAGCTTGGTGACAATAGGCTGCAGAGAGCTGATGGCTAGGGAACAAATGAGATGCAGAACAGGGGAATAAAAATACAAAATAAAAAAAAAAAGTAAAGACATCATTTTAACCATGCCCTTTTTTTCCTATGTATAATTCCTTCTTTAAAAATATCATCAAGCTAATAAAAGAAAACAAGTGAAATTTATTACTTTGTATGGCATTCATCACTGGATTTTCTTCTTTCTCAATATACTAATTTTGATGACTCATTTAAACAGAAGACACTATTGATTAAAAACACATAAAATTTCAAATTTATGTAATTTCTTCATGTTTTAATTCCAGAAATATAAGAAAACCAAGAGCTGGGGATATATAAAAATAGACTACTCGGCAACAGATTTATGCAATCGACTAGAAAAAGACTTTGTACTTAATTTATTTATTTTAGAGTGTAAAATGTCACTGCTGTGCTGCCCTTGTCAGCATGATCAATGAATAACCATTTAATGGCATGAGGGCTTAACAGTAGGAGAAGAATTATGAGCTTTCTATAGCTGAACTACAGGCCAACCATTACTCACCATTGTAGATATTCATACGAGTTTCTTTTACTGTAAGGACATGAGTGGCAGAATCCTATGGATGATTATATCCATGCATAAATAAAAATGCTACCATGCATATTTTAATTTGACAGAAATTGTTCACTGAAAGAAAATATGGATGACAAAAACTGCAATTTAATATAATGTATCAGTATATAGATAAGATTTTACTTTTTCTGTTTATAAATAATCGTGTTTCCTTCTCTTCCAGCTACTTTCTTTTTTCTTTTCCTTTCTTCATTTCTTGCAACATTTATGTTTTACTTGTAACTATTCTTTAAGAAGACTACAGGAGGAAAATGGATCAGCAAAGAAAATATGAAGATATATTGATGAATTCAGTAAAAAATATAAAGACTGTGGACATCTATATTGTTAAGATTTTAGGCTTAAGGAGGCTATTTGGGTCTTTTTTATAACTGTCTACTCTACAAGGCAAGAATTCTTAGTAGAAATACTCATAAAAATAGCTTGTGCTCTCCATTGTTATACACACTATTTCCCCAAAGAACAGAATTATGTGTCCTGGGTCCATTGACCTTCCTTCTTTTCTCCTCCTTGCAAAGCTTCAACATCTCACTTGTGTTCAGGAAGCCGAGGAGTTCACCCTTTTGCTAACCTTGTATATCACTACCACCCATGTCTGCTCTCCACTATTGAAGTCCTGAACACCATTGTGTTTCTATTCAGACAAGAAGGCCTAAATTCCTTCTCTCCTTTAGTCTCTTTCTCATAAAAAAAATATTATGGATTGTTTAACTTATTCATACAGAATGCTCATGACCTATGGACAATTGAAAGATATTTATAACCAACTAGCTATGATTCAAAGTAAAGATTGTTGTCACTTTAAAACAGACACAAAAATATCTCCTTGAAAAACAAACAAAAGAACCAACCAAACTCGGGGCTGTCTAAAAGATTCCTAGAACACTACAGACTATTTCTATTGCCCTTGGTGCCCCCCATCAAGAAGTGCAAAGTAGCCAGGCAGCAGTGGCACATGACTTTAATCCCAGCACCAGGTAGATCTTTGTTTGAAACCAGCCTGTTCTACAGAGCGAGATCCAGGAAGGCACCAAGACTACACAGAGAAACCCTGTCTCAAAAAACAAAAAAAACAAACAAACAAACAAAAAAAACAAAAGTGGAAAGTAAGTCCATATTGCTGAAGACACCACATACTTCAGGCACAAGGCCCAAAGGTCCTTGAGCTGGAACTTTCCAGAACGCCTCCTCCCTGAGGACTAGTATTCATAGTAGCAAAAGGCACTGTGCAAGCTGACAAAGGATGGAATTAGCCAACAGGTTGACCCAGATATAATTAATGCCCATGACCCACAGCCATGACCAGCATGGCATGATAACCCTAAGGGTGCAATAGTGGCATGAATACCTTGGCAATAAGCTCCATAAAAGAACTTAAGAACCACTTTCAAAGAAAGAAATCATGTCTGTGGAAAGCTAGACACATACCTAATGCTGTGGGATGGTCTGTATGTCAAATCTGTTGCTCTGATTGGTCAATAAATAAAACACTGATTGGCCAGTGGCCAGGCAGGAAGTATAGGTGGGACTAACAGAGAAGAGAATTGAGAGAAGAGGAAGGCAGAAGGAGACACTGCAAGCCGCTGCCATGACAAGCAGCATGTGAAGATGCCGGTAAGCCACAAGCCATGTGGCAAGGTATAGATTTATAGAAATGGATTAATTTAAGATATAAGAACAGTTAGCAAGAAGCCTGCCATGGCCATACAGTTTGTAAGCAATATAAGTCTCTGTGTTTACTTGGTTAGGACTGAGTGGCTGTGGGACTGGTGAGTGAGAGAGATTTGTCCTGACTGTGGGCCAGGCAGGAAAACTCTAGCTACAACTCAAGGTTAGTGAAGTCATAAATCTTGGAGAAGAACCTACAAGAGCCACTTTACTAACACAGCATAATCCCTAACTGCAGTCTAAATATTTGTCCTTATACACACAGATATGTGTAGTCCTCACTCTCATCAAGGACAACAGTAGGTAGACATGCCAAAATGGATAGTGGAAAGACCACAAGGTCTAAACACTACACATAGAACTACAGTCAACTAAGGAATGGTGAGAGTGGGAAAAATAGTATTCCCCAGGGAAGAGCATACCAGATCATTATTCAATGCCAAATGATCATCACTGACAACATTATATATTTGCATAAATATATATGACATATATATATTTATATATTTTAAATGTATATATTAAAAACACACATATATTATATGATAACAATTATTGAAAAACAGGACAAATTTATGAATATATTATATAAATATATATAAAATATTTTTATATATAAAATTCATGTATATATATTATGCATATATGTATTATATGATAACAATGATTGAAAAACAGGACCATGAATCTGAAAGACAGCAAGGATGGTTGTACATTGAAGGGATTGGAGGGAGAAATGGGAATATGGAAATGATATGATTATATTATAATATTATAATCTCAAAACAATCAATAAAAATAACAAATAAAAAAAGAAAACCTCTCAGACAACATGAATGTTCACATAATTTTAACTTTTAAACAGGTTCCTTTTGATGCAGGAGGCAGCACTTATAGCCATACATTAGAGATGACACATTTGCTTATAATAGACTGAAAAATAAGTCTGTTTGATTCAGTTTCCAGACTCACTACATGCTAACCTTCTGGCTTTGAAAAAAAGTCAGTTTGTTAGTTTTTATGTAAAAAGTTGATAAGTACTTTATTAAAGGATTTTCTTACTGTTGGTTAGATGAAGGGGTTCATGAAAAGAACTTGAATGTTTCAGCTCCCATGCAGTGGTAGCTGAAAAATAGTCAGTCCTCTAAAAGGGTCAGAGTTCATTGTTCTGGCAATGGTATACATCTGCCCTGAATGTGGCTTCTTGCTTCTTTTCTCATGCAGGCAAAAGGAAAGTCAGTCAGTATACATTAGTTACACTAGTAATTTTTTTTTTTTTAGTTTAAGAAAATATTGTAACTATTTTTAGCAACCACTGAACTTCTTAGCAATCACCCTAAATGTGGAGACAAGGTCCTCCACAAACCAAAAAGAGTATGACTTACTGAAGGCTTAGATTACCCTTACCATTTTAACAGTAAAATACTATTTAGATAAGATGTGTGCATTTTTTTTAAAACATGCTATTGCTCACAGGCTACAGTGTAGTATAAAACTAAATTTTAAATGCATTGAGAAATCAAAATCCCTGTACTTTACTTTGATAAAGTACTTATAGAGGTGGTTTGTAATCAGACCACTGATGTTTTTGAGATAAACATAAAATAAGCATAATGCCATATGCACATATTCTAGGTAGTTTAGTATTTTTATTATTTTGTTAAGAGCTTAATATATATGTTCATAAAAACAACTATGTCTCTCCACATATTAGTGTTGACCGGTTTGTTTAATACATATCATGACACTAAGGAAGGTAAGGTTGAGGCTTGGAAATGAAGTAGATGATCTGACCAGGTAAGAGGAAGGGCAGAGTTCTGAAAGGAACATGAACAAATGATTAAATAAAAAGAAACAACCAAGCTAATCAGGGGAGACTCAGCAGGTTCCTGTGATCCCTCCAACCAAGGTATCATTGCCCTTTCCCATATCACACCTCTCAACTTTATTGGTAGTTACACCTTCTGTATCTAATGCAGCTAATTTCAACAGACATACTTGTGGGGATAGACAAGTTCTAAGAAAACCTCCATCTATCCTATGAAGGAGATTTCCCTAGCTGTCCCTCAGTATGAACAAAGTGAGAAGAAATAGAAAAACGTGACTTAGAAGTCTGGATCTGAGAGGCAGGCTTTTATCTTGTTACTTAGCTTGCTGTACCCTCCACTCTGGAGTTTCTTTGCTGTTTGCTTTCCCACAGGCTGAAATAAGCCTTGACAACCTGATTCTTGTGGCCCGGTCTGAATGCTTCTTGTTCAGGAGCAGAAGAACCAAGATCTCTGTGGTTGGGATCAGAATGAATTCAAAAGGAGGTGTCTCTTCTCATCCTTAATATTAACTTCCTTGTTTTCGGTCATTTTAACCTGTTTAACCAATCACCTGAATTTATTATTGATAATAAAATCAGGAGAATTGCTGAATTGGCAGCAATGGTTCTGCTGAAAGTGAATGGATGTTCCTTCAATGAGAATGAACTGAAGCATCCCAGACACTGCAATCACTTATTACTAAAATTTCATTCATTGCTGATCTGCAAGAAGATGGCTCAGCTGGTTAAGGTCCTTGCATCAAGCCTGACAACCAGAGACCCATGTTTACAGCCCCATGGTAGAAGGAGGTAACTGACTGCAGCAAGTTTTCCTCTAACCTCTGTACATGTATCATAGCATGAGCACATATGCATACAAACACACACACACACACACACACACACACATACACACACACACACACACACACACACACACACATACACACACAGAGATATAAATACACATTAATTAAATAAGAATACTGTTTCAGGGTCTAGTAAGTACCTGGGTGGGTAAAGTGCTTGACACAGAAGTGTGAGTATTAGGATTTGGGTCCCTAACACCCACATAAATCATGTCAGCCTGCTTATAATCACAGTGCACCAGAGTTGAAGACGGGACTCTGGCACAAGCTGGCTAGATAGACAAGCCAAATCAGTGAGCTCAAGGTCCAAGTAAGAGACTCTGCCTCAACACATAATGTGGAGAATGGTTCAAAAAGACAGCCTATATCAATTTCTAGTCTTCATGCTCACACATGTGAATGCACACCTAAACCCACATATACATACTCACACATTTTCGCATTTACATACAGGCATGTGCACACTACATATAAAGAAACATAAAATAAAATGTTATTGTAAAATATACTGTCAGTCTTTGTGTAATCTTGGGTATCTCAGCTTCAATGAAGTCCTTATAGATTGTAACAAAAGACTCCACACATGAAGCTAGAAGTTTTAATCTAGGCAACAAAGAAACCAAGTCTGCTGTAGAAAAAAGCAATTTCAACCTGAGAGTGCTAAGGCATACTTCTGGAATCAACATAGGTTATTTGAATTTCAATCTCAAATAATTCACTGGGGAGCCATGATCAGAAACATATTCAAATTAATGATGAGATTTTCAAACTGTTATATCCACAAGGACTAGAAAAATATCTAAGTAACTCCTGTTACCTTACAAAAAATTATTTAATTCATTAAATCATAAATTGCTGCACTGACTTGGAAACCAGAAGTTGGGAACAATCAAACATTATATTATTTTTAATAAACAATCATTTATCAGATCCAAATATGAAAATTTCTGTTTTTTATTTGACGTTCTTGTGTCTCATAAATGCATAGTGATAACAAATGAGGAAGATAATAGACTGGTTTTGGATTTCTTGAAATAAACATCCTATATGTATGCTATGAACTGTGTTGAGAGATGGATTTCAGAACCTGGAATCCTAAACTGCAACTGGGTGACATACTGCAACATAATTTCTTGGAGTCTTCTCTTCCTTCCCCTTGCCTGGAGCCAACATTGCCCAATATGTTTTCAGTCTGACATAGTTATGAAGTTCAGGGACACATTGTGAAAACAAACAGAACTTCTTAGCCAGCTGACTCCATATTAAGGGAACTTGTATTTGCAGACCAGGTACCACACACCAGCATAATGTGAAGTTTGTTACAAATACGGATGGGCTTATGACTTGCAGCAGTTCTATAGAAAGACTAATATTTTAGAGCAAAGCAGAGATACACTGATCTCATTTCAAGCAGTCTTTCAGCTTCTAGGTGAAGATAGGGCTATTATTATATATTTATCAGTCAAGCAATACTAAGGAATGGAGTTGATAAGTACATTACTTACATTCTAAGACACGAAGTCCCAATTGCCAAAGCAGGTGCTGGCAGCAGTCCCGGGATAATAATCACAGCATCAGACAAGTACCCTTAACCTATCAACCATATGCATAAACTTTGAATTTTATAAAGCTTATGTTGTAACAATGTACTGTAGTCAACGGTCCCGCTATTTACATTATTTTATAATCAACATTTCTAATTACTAATGCTGTCAAATGGGCTGGCAATATTTCAGGACAGAAACAAAAGACAGTTGTTTCCCTCACATTAAAGTGAGGGGGCTAGTGATAAATATAATGACTAATTAGGAGACTGGACTTCCTTATTCTTAATATTTCTCAAAATGTTTGTGCCAGAAGAGGGCTGTCTTATAATTTTGCTTGTAAGCATGTACTTAGCCATATCTTGCTGTTTTTCACAACTTCCTTACAAAGAGATAGATGGAGTTGCCCCACTGATAATCCTGGGTATCATGCTTTCCAATGTATCATTAACACCATCCATCTCATACAAGAGTTCTCCTCAGGAATATTTGTTTCTCTGTTTTTCCTAAAGTATTTTGTATGAGAAGCTTTGCCTTACTCATCGCTGAGTGACAAAAAAAGCAATATATTGTGGATCATAATTACCAAGTGTATTTGTCAAATGAGTGCAAGCCATGCCTATCTCCATAAACATATTAGCATGATTAGAGTGACATACTTTAGGATCATTCTTCAGTGGTTTTATTTTTAGCATAAGTCTTTACAGATGCTCATGGGATGAGTGAATAAAGGAGGTTTTATTTATTGGAGACTACCTTAGAAACCATGGCAAAGAATCAGCATAAAATTGTTGGGAAATAAAATCCAACAGTTTCTTTCATTGAAACAGCAAGATCATTAAGAACTACAGTAGATAACAAATCCAGAAAACAGTTTCAGAAGGGGGTTGGAGCAGTATGTTTCCAAAAGCAGGGCCTTTCCTGACCAAAGGCAGCTTCCATTTACTTTCATGCCAATAAATGTAGAATTATAACTATGATAATTGCTGCTAATTAAATAAGGTTAACAAAATAAGATTATAAGATAAGTGAGTAAAATATTACCCTTGTTAGTTTGGTTATTAATTTGATATACCTGGGAAGAGGGAACCTCAATTGAGGAATTGTCTCTGTCAGCTTGGCCAGTGGCCATGTTTGTGACAGCATTTTATTAATTGCTAATTGATGAAGGTAAGCCAGCTCACTGTGTCCAGGGCCACCCACGGATGGCTGGGCCCAGTCTCGATAAGAAAGCAAGCTGAGAAATCCAGAGGAAGCAAGCCAGTAAGGAGTTTTCCTTTGTGGTCTCTGCTGCAGTTTCTGCCTACAGTTACTGCTCAGGTTCCTCTCTTAGCTTCCTTTAATAATGGATTGAATGGTGTAAGAGCAAATCTACCCTTTCTACCCCAAGTTGATTTTGGTCACTGTTTTATCACAGCTACAGCAAAGCAAACTAAAACAAGCATGCTAATTGTTTTAAGGAAGTTCTGTAGCTGAGGTAGACATTATGGAAGAAAATAGATTAGAAAAGCACCCTGAAATTACTTACATCAACATAAGGCAAAAGAGTGTGTCAGACAAATGCCAAGTTCTACCTTCCTTTCTTGTAGTAGAATGAGATGTGACACACATGTGAACATCAAAAATGATGTGTTCAGAAAAAATTGAAGCATGATTTGAAATAATATTATAGATATTTAACACAGAGAAAATCATGCTTTCATCCTTAGGCTATCGTACTGAATTTGAAATATATTTTTAGAGTATTTGAACAGCAATAGAAGTTTTTAACAGGAGAAATGTACTGAAATGATAAAATTTGTTTTTTTTTTATGACAAGGGGTCAGAATGATAGCCTGATTGAGAATCGATTGAAATGAAACAGAAGTTCATACAAAGAAATTGACTCAGATTTCCTATTAATAAAGTACTGTGGGAGACAATAAAGACTGAGAACATATAATAATAAAAAATGTGGAGAATGAAATAAAATCAAGATACATCAGCAGATGATTTAAAGCAACAAGAAATTAAGCAGACACAAGAGCTAAAGTAGAGAAGACCTCTGGATTCATATGAAGATTCTGGCTTGAAAAAGGATGAGCAGAGCTGCCCTTAGAATGCAAAGGGGATGCAGAAAATGTCCTTGTGCAGAAGAACAAGATCACGACATTTTATTGCACATGTTGGGTCCAAATCAACACTGAAACTGCCAAGAATGGATACAAAGTAGTTACAAAGATTTAAGTTCTGAGACTATGCGAGCCAAAGGCATAAAACCAATGAATCAATTGAGTTTCTATTGCTAATCAAAGTGTGAAATAATTTTTCAAGGATGTTATAGATCAGGAAGAAACTCTGAATGAGATTTTAATGAGTAAGTAGGTGAGGATTATTCTGTAAAGAAATGAGAGAGACTAGAGAGTACGAGAGTGGTATTGTCATTGAAATGAGTAAATTATTCTAAGCAGAGAAAACTAGTGAATATTTTTCAGAAATTTATATGACAGAATATAAACTTGCAACTATGAATTTAATGAAAGCATATGTGGGGAGCTAAGCTGGTGTGAATTAAGCTGTAAAGGGAAAGTAAAGGATAAATTAGGTAATTCTTCCATGAAATCTTCACAAGAGATGGAATGAGTGTATGGAGTTTAAAGATGGATGTTTGCTTCTTGGTTATTTATATAGAAATACATATATTAAACACACAGAATTCATTTTAAAGATATTAGTTAACAAGCACATAAATAATTGCATGCACACACAAATATGTGTATAATCCTAAGGTATATCAGAATATAAATGCCAGGACAAAGCTTAAATAGTAATAATGTCACCTATCTCATGTGTGAAGAAGCACATTAGTATATAATCTGATGAACAACTGAAAACACAGTTAGAACTTGATTTAGCAGAGAGACATTAATAGAAGTCCTGTCTAGTGTAACATTACTATTACATGTGTTTTATGTAGAAAAAATGGCATCATGTGACTAAAATATGGAGGGATAGTCAAGGCAATAAGAATTTGGGAAAAAGATTGGAAAGGCGAGAGAGTTATGACTGTTGTGTTTGTTGGTCATTGACTTGAGCATAATTTGTACAACATGTCCAAGAAGTTCCCTTAATAATCAGACATCAATATAGTTTAAGTGGCTCATTTTAAGTAAAATCATTTCATCCATTTTTTGACTCTTGGTAAGTAAGAAGAGTAAAGTATAATAAACCAGGATAACTATGGTTTTGCCTAATTTTATAACTTGAAGGTAGGTTTAAGAAATTACAATAATTGAGAAAACCAAGGACCAGGAATCTATGCAGAAGCTAACCATCAAGGAAGGTTTGTAGATGGAACTTTAAGCTGGTGTGGCTGCATAGTAAAAGTTCTGTTTATCTATCTATCTATCTATCTATCTATCTATCTATCTATCTATCTATTTATTTATTTTATGTGTCAACCACAGTTTCCCCTCCCTCCTTCCCTCCTCTTTCCTCTCCCACCCCCACTCCCACAATCCACTCCTCAGTTTCTGCTCAGAAAGGGGCAGTTGCAGTAAGACTAAGACCCCCCCCCCCCTTTTATTATGGCAGGGCAAGGCAGTCCAGTATAAGGAATGGATTCTTAATACTGTGTTATTTCCTGAAATGATGAAAAAATGGAATATGGTAATAAATATTGGTATATAGGATTAGACACAAGATAGACTTGGCCGAAGTACTTAGGGAAAATAGAGTGATATTAACCAGGATGTCTTCTAAAGCTGTGAAGTCCTGAAGTGAACTCAATTAGACAAGTAATTTGAAAAAAAAAAACTATCAAAGGTGGAAAACTGGACAGGAAGATTTTTAAGAAATTAAATAGAAACCTGTAAGTATGAGAACAGATATGAATAAGGAAATGGCAGGAGCAGGGATAGAGGGTTTAAGCTTCTTTGGAAATACAGAAGCCATGAATGTTTTCACTCATACATTAAATTAAAAACATCAAATTTTCCAACATGTTTCCAGCTTCAGGGTAAAGAAACAGTGTGATCCAGACACTCCAACTGTTAAGTCCTGTGGAATGGCAGAGAACTGGACAGGTGGCAGGTTAAACAGAGGAAGAGGGTATGAAGTGAGTCAAACACTAGGCATTTTATAAGGCAGGACTCGGTGACCTGCGAAGTGCAGGGAGTGTGTGGATGAGAGAAGACCCTGTCTTCTAACTGAATTATAACAACTGCCAATACACATCTGATGATTTAAGAGTGGCTGTGAGAAGAAGCAATTCTGCACAGAAATGCTGTTTTATGGTACAAGGAGACTATAGAAACACGTAGAGAGGAGATTGAAATAGAGGAATCTTGAGATATATAAGCAATATGATTTTCCCAGATATACACTGAGTGAAAGTTATAGTTCATGTAAAAAGATCTTCTGTGAGCACACTTCTAATCTAGCTTGTCAAAATGAAAGAATCAAGCCTTTCATGTGACGTTCTTTGAAAATGAAGGCAGGTATCCAGAAGGATCTGCTATTGCTATGATGTATGAAGAGAACACCTGGCTATAGAAGCTGAACTACTATCTGGGAGGTCCAAAAACATCCTAGTTTGGGGTTAGAAGAAAGACCACACTAAAATATGCATTAGTAGCCACCAAAGGTGGGGAAGCAACCCTTACTGTTTACCCACTTTCTAAATCTCTAAGCATCTAAAGGTCTGAGCTAAATTGATGTTTATAACAAATAAGCACAAGAGCCACAATTTTCTTTTATCACTTGACTTTGGTGAGAATCATTGTCAACTGTATGTCTTCTAAGACACTGAAAAATAGCATCAGGAAAAATGTTGAGAGAGTTGATGTAAAGTGCAGTAACCTCAAAAAATATTACAATGTGAAGTTATGAATATTCTACTTAACTAGATTCAATAATCCTAGGATATGTACATGCAAGATGAATTCCTTAATGATAAGGTCTGTAAAAAAAATGTACTTAGAAGGCAGCTATGCTCACCACTATACCACCAACGCCGCAGGAAAAAGCACAGGGGCAAATAGCCAAACTAGTGGAAACACATCAACTATGAACCAATAGCTGAGGAGCACCCAACTGGATCAAGCACTCTGGATTAATGAGACAGTCGATTAGCTTGAACTGTTTGGGAGACCCCCAGGCAGTGGGACAGGGACCTGTCCTTAGTGCATGAGCTGGTTGTTTGGAGCCTGGGGCCTATGCAGGGACACTTTGCTCAGCCTGGGTGAAGGGAGGAGGGGACTGGACCTGCCTCAACTGAATCTATCAGGCTGAGCTGAATCCCCAGGAGAGTCCTTGCCCTGGAGGAGATGGGAAAAGGGGTGGGTTGGGGGACGTGTGGGGGGGCAGGAGGAGAGAGGACAGGGCTGATATGTAAAATTAAATTAAATTATAAAATAAAAAAGAAAGGCATAAACTTACAATAACAAAAAAATGTACTTAGGTGGCTTCATTGGTGTGAAAATTATAAGGTATGCACACCTATGTGGTACAGGGAAGACATTCCAATGTACTGAATGTCAATAAATTATAGATAGTAAGGTAATTATTATGAAGAGCTTTTCACTCTTCCTAATAGTGTGTGCCACACTTTTATACACTTGACAGAGTTATGAGTACGTCCTAACGGAAACACTTCTGACTTTGTATGGTGTTGAATAGAATAGGATACTCACACTAAGACATCAAAGCTCTTGGAAGTACCCTTCTCTGTTTGTTTCTTATTTTCTTTCACTTTGTTTTATGTGTGTAGTGGGAACTGATCCCAGGGACTTGCACATAATAGACAAGTGGCCCACTATTAAATAATTGTTTTCTTTCATTTTAATTACATAGTCCCTTTCTTTTTCAGGAAATGCAGATGTTTGAAAAATGGGACGTTTGAGGGAAAGTCTTGTTATTCTGTAGCCATAACTATAGTTCTCTAACCCCTATGGTTACTTTGAGTCTATTGACCCTGTTAGAAGTGTTTCTCACCTTCTACTTCCCTTTGCCTCACTGGACACTATCACCCACTTCTCTACCCCTGAGATAAAATATAAAGTCTGTCTGCCAAGTGTGCTGAATTAAATTTGAATGATATTTACTTTCTTCATAATAGGTTGAATGAATATCATATCACATACTGGAATATTCCCAGATGTTCTGTGATAGTTAAGAAGTATAAATTTATATTAAATATATTATTTATATAATCACTTAAAGGGGTCCTGTTTCCAACTAACAATAGCATTTAAGTAAGACAGTCATTACTCTCATAATCAGAGAAGGCAGAACATCATTGAAATATTATTATAGAGATGGAAGATATTGTCACTCAACAATTGATCTTATTTTACATAATAGTTTATATCATCAAATGACCCTCCAGTGACCATTGAAATTGGATTAGCTTTAAGTATGTCTGTACATTTCTAGTGTTTCATAACAAATTT